>NW_028133347.1:600000-872318 GCF_964374135.1 Grampus griseus | reverse complement strand
CTTTTCCCAGGGACAATTCTGGACCCTTGGGACCATCCAGAATCACCAAGGCCTCAACTTTGCACGGCCTGGGGAACGCTCTTCCGCCTGTCCAGCAATCCCCACGTCAAAACCTTTCTCGGCAGAGGCAGGCACTCTCTCCCTTGTACTAGATAGCTCGGCAGAGCCTTCCGAGAAACATGCTGCGTCATTCAGCTTGAACGTGGGACGCGGAGGGGAGAGGACGCTTTCTCCCCGTTTGCAGGCGCCTTGCGCTTGGCTTCACAGCTGCCTGGAACAGCACTAGCGGCCCGACGTCTCTGCACGGCAGGACTGTCGTTGTGGGCCGAGGCTGCGTGTTCTCCCAAAGCGAAAACCGTGCTGGCAATCCCTTTCTAGGAACTCCTCCCACGGCTCCCCAGGTTCGGCTCCGGCCGAACGAAAGGTGACCTCGGGCCTCAAGGTGAAGTTCCAGTGTTTCACGTCAGGGGGCTTGGGTGTGCAGGGGTCTCCAATGAGGCCATACTCCACCACGGAGTGCCTTAACCCTGCGACGCCCCTGGGGACACACAGGGTAGGAGCCCATTCACCAGTTTCGCAGGATGACCTCTCTCCGTGCCGGAACGGCGGCCTCTGGCTTCTGAGGAACCTTAGCGTAAGCAGGCCCCTGGAGACAGCTCTTCGCTTTCATAGCTAGGGCAGGGTACTCCTCTCTGGGTTGCCCAGGTAGAGTGGCCCAGTCGTCAGAGAGACTGGCGAAAGCAGCGCTGGGCGGACTCCCTTTGCCAGTCAGTCGCACGGCCTCCTTGACTGAGAGAGAACTGCAGTGCCAAAAGACACCGCGCTGACGACTGGCTCCAGGAAGAGACTCGGGACAGCACTCTCACAGAAGCGAAAGCTAGGCTGTGGGCCCAGCCTGAGGAGCAGTACGTACGTTCGCCACACTGCTTTACACAGCTAGGCGTGAGCCGGAGAGCCTTGGTCACTGAGGCCTACCTGAGGTACTGCCATACTTACCCAGTAGATCCCACGCAGAGGTCCCTGTGCCCAAAAGGGCCTCCACGGAAGGGCCCTGTTCCTCCCGTTGTGTTTCCTTGAGGTAATCAGAAACCGCTGAGGATACCTGTAGGAGCTCAGGTATGAAGCTGGGCGACCCTGGCCAAACCTGGTTCCCCTCCGTGGTAGACGAGACAGTGGCGGGTCCTAAGCTGCCTGAGGCACACTCCTCGCGCGCACCTTCTCTTTGCTGCCGGAAGGCCTCACATAAGAAGTCTGAGTTGACTCGTGACGGAAGAAGTCTGAGTTGACTCGTGTGAGGCCTGCTGCTCTCAGTTCCTTGCTGGGAGCTTCAGCAGGAGCGCTCTGGAGCTCGCCGGCAGAAGAATTGTGAGTCCCCCCGCCCCACCCCGGCCTCGAGCAAAAGTCCAGATTTCCCCCGTTAGGAACACCTCGGAGCGCCAGAGGGAGCGGAGGGGCATGCGTTAACGGAATGCTTCAACCGTGGAAGGTATTTCACGAGACACTGTGCACTCACGTTCGTTGTAACAACTGTCAAAGGGCCCTCACTGTATGCCTTCCAACTCCTCGGCTGTGTTGGAGCCCCAGGAAGTAAATGCGTTCGTTTGACTAAGCTCCGTGAATGTGCAACGGTGATGGCGAAGCGCTGCCCTGTTCGCTCGAAAGCTCTCGTTCGTGCGGCCTTCACACGGCCTCAAGGTACGCAGTCCTAAACAGCCTTACATTCCATGCTGGTGTGCCCAGGCCCCCACCCACCCGCGGGGAGGAATTTGGGCTCTTCGGAGAAACACCAGTGTGCGTCCCAAGTGAAACCGGGGCGTCTCCCCCAGGACGTCGCCGAACGGCAGTCGGATGCCAGAGGTGTACTTCCAGCCGGAAAAAGAGGGAAAAGGACAGCTTTCCCAGGGACAATTCTGGACCCTTGGGACCATCCAGAATCACCAAGGCCTCAACTTTGCACGGCCTGGGGAACGCTCTTCCGCCTGTCCAGCAATCCCCACGTCAAAACCTTTCTCGGCAGAGGCAGGCACTCTCTCCCTTGTACTAGATAGCTCGGCAGAGCCTTCCGAGAAACATGCTGCGTCATTCAGCTTGAACGTGGGACGCGGAGGGGAGAGGACGCTTTCTCCCCGTTTGCAGGCGCCTTGCGCTTGGCTTCACAGCTGCCTGGAACAGCACTAGCGGCCCGACGTCTCTGCACGGCAGGACTGTCGTTGTGGGCCGAGGCTGCGTGTTCTCCCAAAGCGAAAACCGTGCTGGCAATCCCTTTCTAGGAACTCCTCCCACGGCTCCCCAGGTTCGGCTCCGGCCGAACGAAAGGTGACCTCGGGCCTCAAGGTGAAGTTCCAGTGTTTCACGTCAGGGGGCTTGGGTGTGCAGGGGTCTCCAATGAGGCCATACTCCACCACGGAGTGCCTTAACCCTGCGACGCCCCTGGGGACACACAGGGTAGGAGCCCATTCACCAGTTTCGCAGGATGACCTCTCTCCGTGCCGGAACGGCGGCCTCTGGCTTCTGAGGAACCTTAGCGTAAGCAGGCCCCTGGAGACAGCTCTTCGCTTTCATAGCTAGGGCAGGGTACTCCTCTCTGGGTTGCCCAGGTAGAGTGGCCCAGTCGTCAGAGAGACTGGCGAAAGCAGCGCTGGGCGGACTCCCTTTGCCAGTCAGTCGCACGGCCTCCTTGACTGAGAGAGAACTGCAGTGCCAAAAGACACCGCGCTGACGACTGGCTCCAGGAAGAGACTCGGGACAGCACTCTCACAGAAGCGAAAGCTAGGCTGTGGGCCCAGCCTGAGGAGCAGTACGTACGTTCGCCACACTGCTTTACACAGCTAGGCGTGAGCCGGAGAGCCTTGGTCACTGAGGCCTACCTGAGGTACTGCCATACTTACCCAGTAGATCCCACGCAGAGGTCCCTGTGCCCAAAAGGGCCTCCACGGAAGGGCCCTGTTCCTCCCGTTGTGTTTCCTTGAGGTAATCAGAAACCGCTGAGGATACCTGTAGGAGCTCAGGTATGAAGCTGGGCGACCCTGGCCAAACCTGGTTCCCCTCCGTGGTAGACGAGACAGTGGCGGGTCCTAAGCTGCCTGAGGCACACTCCTCGCGCGCACCTTCTCTTTGCTGCCGGAAGGCCTCACATAAGAAGTCTGAGTTGACTCGTGACGGAAGAAGTCTGAGTTGACTCGTGTGAGGCCTGCTGCTCTCAGTTCCTTGCTGGGAGCTTCAGCAGGAGCGCTCTGGAGCTCGCCGGCAGAAGAATTGTGAGTCCCCCCGCCCCACCCCGGCCTCGAGCAAAAGTCCAGATTTCCCCCGTTAGGAACACCTCGGAGCGCCAGAGGGAGCGGAGGGGCATGCGTTAACGGAATGCTTCAACCGTGGAAGGTATTTCACGAGACACTGTGCACTCACGTTCGTTGTAACAACTGTCAAAGGGCCCTCACTGTATGCCTTCCAACTCCTCGGCTGTGTTGGAGCCCCAGGAAGTAAATGCGTTCGTTTGACTAAGCTCCGTGAATGTGCAACGGTGATGGCGAAGCGCTGCCCTGTTCGCTCGAAAGCTCTCGTTCGTGCGGCCTTCACACGGCCTCAAGGTACGCAGTCCTAAACAGCCTTACATTCCATGCTGGTGTGCCCAGGCCCCCACCCACCCGCGGGGAGGAATTTGGGCTCTTCGGAGAAACACCAGTGTGCGTCCCAAGTGAAACCGGGGCGTCTCCCCCAGGACGTCGCCGAACGGCAGTCGGATGCCAGAGGTGTACTTCCAGCCGGAAAAAGAGGGAAAAGGACAGCTTTCCCAGGGACAATTCTGGACCCTTGGGACCATCCAGAATCACCAAGGCCTCAACTTTGCACGGCCTGGGGAACGCTCTTCCGCCTGTCCAGCAATCCCCACGTCAAAACCTTTCTCGGCAGAGGCAGGCACTCTCTCCCTTGTACTAGATAGCTCGGCAGAGCCTTCCGAGAAACATGCTGCGTCATTCAGCTTGAACGTGGGACGCGGAGGGGAGAGGACGCTTTCTCCCCGTTTGCAGGCGCCTTGCGCTTGGCTTCACAGCTGCCTGGAACAGCACTAGCGGCCCGACGTCTCTGCACGGCAGGACTGTCGTTGTGGGCCGAGGCTGCGTGTTCTCCCAAAGCGAAAACCGTGCTGGCAATCCCTTTCTAGGAACTCCTCCCACGGCTCCCCAGGTTCGGCTCCGGCCGAACGAAAGGTGACCTCGGGCCTCAAGGTGAAGTTCCAGTGTTTCACGTCAGGGGGCTTGGGTGTGCAGGGGTCTCCAATGAGGCCATACTCCACCACGGAGTGCCTTAACCCTGCGACGCCCCTGGGGACACACAGGGTAGGAGCCCATTCACCAGTTTCGCAGGATGACCTCTCTCCGTGCCGGAACGGCGGCCTCTGGCTTCTGAGGAACCTTAGCGTAAGCAGGCCCCTGGAGACAGCTCTTCGCTTTCATAGCTAGGGCAGGGTACTCCTCTCTGGGTTGCCCAGGTAGAGTGGCCCAGTCGTCAGAGAGACTGGCGAAAGCAGCGCTGGGCGGACTCCCTTTGCCAGTCAGTCGCACGGCCTCCTTGACTGAGAGAGAACTGCAGTGCCAAAAGACACCGCGCTGACGACTGGCTCCAGGAAGAGACTCGGGACAGCACTCTCACAGAAGCGAAAGCTAGGCTGTGGGCCCAGCCTGAGGAGCAGTACGTACGTTCGCCACACTGCTTTACACAGCTAGGCGTGAGCCGGAGAGCCTTGGTCACTGAGGCCTACCTGAGGTACTGCCATACTTACCCAGTAGATCCCACGCAGAGGTCCCTGTGCCCAAAAGGGCCTCCACGGAAGGGCCCTGTTCCTCCCGTTGTGTTTCCTTGAGGTAATCAGAAACCGCTGAGGATACCTGTAGGAGCTCAGGTATGAAGCTGGGCGACCCTGGCCAAACCTGGTTCCCCTCCGTGGTAGACGAGACAGTGGCGGGTCCTAAGCTGCCTGAGGCACACTCCTCGCGCGCACCTTCTCTTTGCTGCCGGAAGGCCTCACATAAGAAGTCTGAGTTGACTCGTGACGGAAGAAGTCTGAGTTGACTCGTGTGAGGCCTGCTGCTCTCAGTTCCTTGCTGGGAGCTTCAGCAGGAGCGCTCTGGAGCTCGCCGGCAGAAGAATTGTGAGTCCCCCCGCCCCACCCCGGCCTCGAGCAAAAGTCCAGATTTCCCCCGTTAGGAACACCTCGGAGCGCCAGAGGGAGCGGAGGGGCATGCGTTAACGGAATGCTTCAACCGTGGAAGGTATTTCACGAGACACTGTGCACTCACGTTCGTTGTAACAACTGTCAAAGGGCCCTCACTGTATGCCTTCCAACTCCTCGGCTGTGTTGGAGCCCCAGGAAGTAAATGCGTTCGTTTGACTAAGCTCCGTGAATGTGCAACGGTGATGGCGAAGCGCTGCCCTGTTCGCTCGAAAGCTCTCGTTCGTGCGGCCTTCACACGGCCTCAAGGTACGCAGTCCTAAACAGCCTTACATTCCATGCTGGTGTGCCCAGGCCCCCACCCACCCGCGGGGAGGAATTTGGGCTCTTCGGAGAAACACCAGTGTGCGTCCCAAGTGAAACCGGGGCGTCTCCCCCAGGACGTCGCCGAACGGCAGTCGGATGCCAGAGGTGTACTTCCAGCCGGAAAAAGAGGGAAAAGGACAGCTTTCCCAGGGACAATTCTGGACCCTTGGGACCATCCAGAATCACCAAGGCCTCAACTTTGCACGGCCTGGGGAACGCTCTTCCGCCTGTCCAGCAATCCCCACGTCAAAACCTTTCTCGGCAGAGGCAGGCACTCTCTCCCTTGTACTAGATAGCTCGGCAGAGCCTTCCGAGAAACATGCTGCGTCATTCAGCTTCAACGTGGGACGCGGAGGGGAGAGGACGCTTTCTCCCCGTTTGCAGGCGCCTTGCGCTTGGCTTCACAGCTGCCTGGAACAGCACTAGCGGCCCGACGTCTCTGCACGGCAGGACTGTCGTTGTGGGCCGAGGCTGCGTGTTCTCCCAAAGCGAAAACCGTGCTGGCAATCCCTTTCTAGGAACTCCTCCCACGGCTCCCCAGGTTCGGCTCCGGCCGAACGAAAGGTGACCTCGGGCCTCAAGGTGAAGTTCCAGTGTTTCACGTCAGGGGGCTTGGGTGTGCAGGGGTCTCCAATGAGGCCATACTCCACCACGGAGTGCCTTAACCCTGCGACGCCCCTGGGGACACACAGGGTAGGAGCCCATTCACCAGTTTCGCAGGATGACCTCTCTCCGTGCCGGAACGGCGGCCTCTGGCTTCTGAGGAACCTTAGCGTAAGCAGGCCCCTGGAGACAGCTCTTCGCTTTCATAGCTAGGGCAGGGTACTCCTCTCTGGGTTGCCCAGGTAGAGTGGCCCAGTCGTCAGAGAGACTGGCGAAAGCAGCGCTGGGCGGACTCCCTTTGCCAGTCAGTCGCACGGCCTCCTTGACTGAGAGAGAACTGCAGTGCCAAAAGACACCGCGCTGACGACTGGCTCCAGGAAGAGACTCGGGACAGCACTCTCACAGAAGCGAAAGCTAGGCTGTGGGCCCAGCCTGAGGAGCAGTACGTACGTTCGCCACACTGCTTTACACAGCTAGGCGTGAGCCGGAGAGCCTTGGTCACTGAGGCCTACCTGAGGTACTGCCATACTTACCCAGTAGATCCCACGCAGAGGTCCCTGTGCCCAAAAGGGCCTCCACGGAAGGGCCCTGTTCCTCCCGTTGTGTTTCCTTGAGGTAATCAGAAACCGCTGAGGATACCTGTAGGAGCTCAGGTATGAAGCTGGGCGACCCTGGCCAAACCTGGTTCCCCTCCGTGGTAGACGAGACAGTGGCGGGTCCTAAGCTGCCTGAGGCACACTCCTCGCGCGCACCTTCTCTTTGCTGCCGGAAGGCCTCACATAAGAAGTCTGAGTTGACTCGTGACGGAAGAAGTCTGAGTTGACTCGTGTGAGGCCTGCTGCTCTCAGTTCCTTGCTGGGAGCTTCAGCAGGAGCGCTCTGGAGCTCGCCGGCAGAAGAATTGTGAGTCCCCCCGCCCCACCCCGGCCTCGAGCAAAAGTCCAGATTTCCCCCGTTAGGAACACCTCGGAGCGCCAGAGGGAGCGGAGGGGCATGCGTTAACGGAATGCTTCAACCGTGGAAGGTATTTCACGAGACACTGTGCACTCACGTTCGTTGTAACAACTGTCAAAGGGCCCTCACTGTATGCCTTCCAACTCCTCGGCTGTGTTGGAGCCCCAGGAAGTAAATGCGTTCGTTTGACTAAGCTCCGTGAATGTGCAACGGTGATGGCGAAGCGCTGCCCTGTTCGCTCGAAAGCTCTCGTTCGTGCGGCCTTCACACGGCCTCAAGGTACGCAGTCCTAAACAGCCTTACATTCCATGCTGGTGTGCCCAGGCCCCCACCCACCCGCGGGGAGGAATTTGGGCTCTTCGGAGAAACACCAGTGTGCGTCCCAAGTGAAACCGGGGCGTCTCCCCCAGGACGTCGCCGAACGGCAGTCGGATGCCAGAGGTGTACTTCCAGCCGGAAAAAGAGGGAAAAGGACAGCTTTCCCAGGGACAATTCTGGACCCTTGGGACCATCCAGAATCACCAAGGCCTCAACTTTGCACGGCCTGGGGAACGCTCTTCCGCCTGTCCAGCAATCCCCACGTCAAAACCTTTCTCGGCAGAGGCAGGCACTCTCTCCCTTGTACTAGATAGCTCGGCAGAGCCTTCCGAGAAACATGCTGCGTCATTCAGCTTGAACGTGGGACGCGGAGGGGAGAGGACGCTTTCTCCCCGTTTGCAGGCGCCTTGCGCTTGGCTTCACAGCTGCCTGGAACAGCACTAGCGGCCCGACGTCTCTGCACGGCAGGACTGTCGTTGTGGGCCGAGGCTGCGTGTTCTCCCAAAGCGAAAACCGTGCTGGCAATCCCTTTCTAGGAACTCCTCCCACGGCTCCCCAGGTTCGGCTCCGGCCGAACGAAAGGTGACCTCGGGCCTCAAGGTGAAGTTCCAGTGTTTCACGTCAGGGGGCTTGGGTGTGCAGGGGTCTCCAATGAGGCCATACTCCACCACGGAGTGCCTTAACCCTGCGACGCCCCTGGGGACACACAGGGTAGGAGCCCATTCACCAGTTTCGCAGGATGACCTCTCTCCGTGCCGGAACGGCGGCCTCTGGCTTCTGAGGAACCTTAGCGTAAGCAGGCCCCTGGAGACAGCTCTTCGCTTTCATAGCTAGGGCAGGGTACTCCTCTCTGGGTTGCCCAGGTAGAGTGGCCCAGTCGTCAGAGAGACTGGCGAAAGCAGCGCTGGGCGGACTCCCTTTGCCAGTCAGTCGCACGGCCTCCTTGACTGAGAGAGAACTGCAGTGCCAAAAGACACCGCGCTGACGACTGGCTCCAGGAAGAGACTCGGGACAGCACTCTCACAGAAGCGAAAGCTAGGCTGTGGGCCCAGCCTGAGGAGCAGTACGTACGTTCGCCACACTGCTTTACACAGCTAGGCGTGAGCCGGAGAGCCTTGGTCACTGAGGCCTACCTGAGGTACTGCCATACTTACCCAGTAGATCCCACGCAGAGGTCCCTGTGCCCAAAAGGGCCTCCACGGAAGGGCCCTGTTCCTCCCGTTGTGTTTCCTTGAGGTAATCAGAAACCGCTGAGGATACCTGTAGGAGCTCAGGTATGAAGCTGGGCGACCCTGGCCAAACCTGGTTCCCCTCCGTGGTAGACGAGACAGTGGCGGGTCCTAAGCTGCCTGAGGCACACTCCTCGCGCGCACCTTCTCTTTGCTGCCGGAAGGCCTCACATAAGAAGTCTGAGTTGACTCGTGACGGAAGAAGTCTGAGTTGACTCGTGTGAGGCCTGCTGCTCTCAGTTCCTTGCTGGGAGCTTCAGCAGGAGCGCTCTGGAGCTCGCCGGCAGAAGAATTGTGAGTCCCCCCGCCCCACCCCGGCCTCGAGCAAAAGTCCAGATTTCCCCCGTTAGGAACACCTCGGAGCGCCAGAGGGAGCGGAGGGGCATGCGTTAACGGAATGCTTCAACCGTGGAAGGTATTTCACGAGACACTGTGCACTCACGTTCGTTGTAACAACTGTCAAAGGGCCCTCACTGTATGCCTTCCAACTCCTCGGCTGTGTTGGAGCCCCAGGAAGTAAATGCGTTCGTTTGACTAAGCTCCGTGAATGTGCAACGGTGATGGCGAAGCGCTGCCCTGTTCGCTCGAAAGCTCTCGTTCGTGCGGCCTTCACACGGCCTCAAGGTACGCAGTCCTAAACAGCCTTACATTCCATGCTGGTGTGCCCAGGCCCCCACCCACCCGCGGGGAGGAATTTGGGCTCTTCGGAGAAACACCAGTGTGCGTCCCAAGTGAAACCGGGGCGTCTCCCCCAGGACGTCGCCGAACGGCAGTCGGATGCCAGAGGTGTACTTCCAGCCGGAA
Organism: Grampus griseus; assembly: GCF_964374135.1. Classification (NCBI taxonomy): domain Eukaryota; kingdom Metazoa; phylum Chordata; class Mammalia; order Artiodactyla; family Delphinidae; genus Grampus; species Grampus griseus. The sequence continues at coordinate 862,875 of NW_028133347.1, read as the reverse complement.
AAAGAGGGAAAAGGACAGCTTTCCCAGGGACAATTCTGGACCCTTGGGACCATCCAGAATCACCAAGGCCTCAACTTTGCACGGCCTGGGGAACGCTCTTCCGCCTGTCCAGCAATCCCCACGTCAAAACCTTTCTCGGCAGAGGCAGGCACTCTCTCCCTTGTACTAGATAGCTCGGCAGAGCCTTCCGAGAAACATGCTGCGTCATTCAGCTTGAACGTGGGACGCGGAGGGGAGAGGACGCTTTCTCCCCGTTTGCAGGCGCCTTGCGCTTGGCTTCACAGCTGCCTGGAACAGCACTAGCGGCCCGACGTCTCTGCACGGCAGGACTGTCGTTGTGGGCCGAGGCTGCGTGTTCTCCCAAAGCGAAAACCGTGCTGGCAATCCCTTTCTAGGAACTCCTCCCACGGCTCCCCAGGTTCGGCTCCGGCCGAACGAAAGGTGACCTCGGGCCTCAAGGTGAAGTTCCAGTGTTTCACGTCAGGGGGCTTGGGTGTGCAGGGGTCTCCAATGAGGCCATACTCCACCACGGAGTGCCTTAACCCTGCGACGCCCCTGGGGACACACAGGGTAGGAGCCCATTCACCAGTTTCGCAGGATGACCTCTCTCCGTGCCGGAACGGCGGCCTCTGGCTTCTGAGGAACCTTAGCGTAAGCAGGCCCCTGGAGACAGCTCTTCGCTTTCATAGCTAGGGCAGGGTACTCCTCTCTGGGTTGCCCAGGTAGAGTGGCCCAGTCGTCAGAGAGACTGGCGAAAGCAGCGCTGGGCGGACTCCCTTTGCCAGTCAGTCGCACGGCCTCCTTGACTGAGAGAGAACTGCAGTGCCAAAAGACACCGCGCTGACGACTGGCTCCAGGAAGAGACTCGGGACAGCACTCTCACAGAAGCGAAAGCTAGGCTGTGGGCCCAGCCTGAGGAGCAGTACGTACGTTCGCCACACTGCTTTACACAGCTAGGCGTGAGCCGGAGAGCCTTGGTCACTGAGGCCTACCTGAGGTACTGCCATACTTACCCAGTAGATCCCACGCAGAGGTCCCTGTGCCCAAAAGGGCCTCCACGGAAGGGCCCTGTTCCTCCCGTTGTGTTTCCTTGAGGTAATCAGAAACCGCTGAGGATACCTGTAGGAGCTCAGGTATGAAGCTGGGCGACCCTGGCCAAACCTGGTTCCCCTCCGTGGTAGACGAGACAGTGGCGGGTCCTAAGCTGCCTGAGGCACACTCCTCGCGCGCACCTTCTCTTTGCTGCCGGAAGGCCTCACATAAGAAGTCTGAGTTGACTCGTGACGGAAGAAGTCTGAGTTGACTCGTGTGAGGCCTGCTGCTCTCAGTTCCTTGCTGGGAGCTTCAGCAGGAGCGCTCTGGAGCTCGCCGGCAGAAGAATTGTGAGTCCCCCCGCCCCACCCCGGCCTCGAGCAAAAGTCCAGATTTCCCCCGTTAGGAACACCTCGGAGCGCCAGAGGGAGCGGAGGGGCATGCGTTAACGGAATGCTTCAACCGTGGAAGGTATTTCACGAGACACTGTGCACTCACGTTCGTTGTAACAACTGTCAAAGGGCCCTCACTGTATGCCTTCCAACTCCTCGGCTGTGTTGGAGCCCCAGGAAGTAAATGCGTTCGTTTGACTAAGCTCCGTGAATGTGCAACGGTGATGGCGAAGCGCTGCCCTGTTCGCTCGAAAGCTCTCGTTCGTGCGGCCTTCACACGGCCTCAAGGTACGCAGTCCTAAACAGCCTTACATTCCATGCTGGTGTGCCCAGGCCCCCACCCACCCGCGGGGAGGAATTTGGGCTCTTCGGAGAAACACCAGTGTGCGTCCCAAGTGAAACCGGGGCGTCTCCCCCAGGACGTCGCCGAACGGCAGTCGGATGCCAGAGGTGTACTTCCAGCCGGAAAAAGAGGGAAAAGGACAGCTTTCCCAGGGACAATTCTGGACCCTTGGGACCATCCAGAATCACCAAGGCCTCAACTTTGCACGGCCTGGGGAACGCTCTTCCGCCTGTCCAGCAATCCCCACGTCAAAACCTTTCTCGGCAGAGGCAGGCACTCTCTCCCTTGTACTAGATAGCTCGGCAGAGCCTTCCGAGAAACATGCTGCGTCATTCAGCTTGAACGTGGGACGCGGAGGGGAGAGGACGCTTTCTCCCCGTTTGCAGGCGCCTTGCGCTTGGCTTCACAGCTGCCTGGAACAGCACTAGCGGCCCGACGTCTCTGCACGGCAGGACTGTCGTTGTGGGCCGAGGCTGCGTGTTCTCCCAAAGCGAAAACCGTGCTGGCAATCCCTTTCTAGGAACTCCTCCCACGGCTCCCCAGGTTCGGCTCCGGCCGAACGAAAGGTGACCTCGGGCCTCAAGGTGAAGTTCCAGTGTTTCACGTCAGGGGGCTTGGGTGTGCAGGGGTCTCCAATGAGGCCATACTCCACCACGGAGTGCCTTAACCCTGCGACGCCCCTGGGGACACACAGGGTAGGAGCCCATTCACCAGTTTCGCAGGATGACCTCTCTCCGTGCCGGAACGGCGGCCTCTGGCTTCTGAGGAACCTTAGCGTAAGCAGGCCCCTGGAGACAGCTCTTCGCTTTCATAGCTAGGGCAGGGTACTCCTCTCTGGGTTGCCCAGGTAGAGTGGCCCAGTCGTCAGAGAGACTGGCGAAAGCAGCGCTGGGCGGACTCCCTTTGCCAGTCAGTCGCACGGCCTCCTTGACTGAGAGAGAACTGCAGTGCCAAAAGACACCGCGCTGACGACTGGCTCCAGGAAGAGACTCGGGACAGCACTCTCACAGAAGCGAAAGCTAGGCTGTGGGCCCAGCCTGAGGAGCAGTACGTACGTTCGCCACACTGCTTTACACAGCTAGGCGTGAGCCGGAGAGCCTTGGTCACTGAGGCCTACCTGAGGTACTGCCATACTTACCCAGTAGATCCCACGCAGAGGTCCCTGTGCCCAAAAGGGCCTCCACGGAAGGGCCCTGTTCCTCCCGTTGTGTTTCCTTGAGGTAATCAGAAACCGCTGAGGATACCTGTAGGAGCTCAGGTATGAAGCTGGGCGACCCTGGCCAAACCTGGTTCCCCTCCGTGGTAGACGAGACAGTGGCGGGTCCTAAGCTGCCTGAGGCACACTCCTCGCGCGCACCTTCTCTTTGCTGCCGGAAGGCCTCACATAAGAAATCTGAGTTGACTCGTGACAGAAGAAGTCTGAGTTGACTCGTGTGAGGCCTGCTGCTCTCAGTTCCTTGCTGGGAGCTTCAGCAGGAGCGCCCTGGAGCTCGCCGGCAGAAGAATTGTGAGTCCCCCCGCCCCACCCCGGCCTCGAGCAAAAGTCCAGATTTCCCCCGTTAGGAACACCTCGGAGCGCCAGAGGGAGCGGAGGGGCATGCGTTAACGGAATGCTTCAACCGTGGAAGGTATTTCACGAGACACTGTGCACTCACGTTCGTTGTAACAACTGTCAAAGGGCCCTCACTGTATGCCTTCCAACTCCTCGGCTGTGTTGGAGCCCCAGGAAGTAAATGCGTTCGTTTGACTAAGCTCCGTGAATGTGCAACGGTGATGGCGAAGCGCTGCCCTGTTCGCTCGAAAGCTCTCGTTCGTGCGGCCTTCACACGGCCTCAAGGTACGCAGTCCTAAACAGCCTTACATTCCATGCTGGTGTGCCCAGGCCCCCACCCACCCGCGGGGAGGAATTTGGGCTCTTCGGAGAAACACCAGTGTGCGTCCCAAGTGAAACCGGGGCGTCTCCCCCAGGACGTCGCCGAACGGCAGTCGGATGCCAGAGGTGTACTTCCAGCCGGAAAAAGAGGGAAAAGGACAGCTTTCCCAGGGACAATTCTGGACCCTTGGGACCATCCAGAATCACCAAGGCCTCAACTTTGCACGGCCTGGGGAACGCTCTTCCGCCTGTCCAGCAATCCCCACGTCAAAACCTTTCTCGGCAGAGGCAGGCACTCTCTCCCTTGTACTAGATAGCTCGGCAGAGCCTTCCGAGAAACATGCTGCGTCATTCAGCTTGAACGTGGGACGCGGAGGGGAGAGGACGCTTTCTCCCCGTTTGCAGGCGCCTTGCGCTTGGCTTCACAGCTGCCTGGAACAGCACTAGCGGCCCGACGTCTCTGCACGGCAGGACTGTCGTTGTGGGCCGAGGCTGCGTGTTCTCCCAAAGCGAAAACCGTGCTGGCAATCCCTTTCTAGGAACTCCTCCCACGGCTCCCCAGGTTCGGCTCCGGCCGAACGAAAGGTGACCTCGGGCCTCAAGGTGAAGTTCCAGTGTTTCACGTCAGGGGGCTTGGGTGTGCAGGGGTCTCCAATGAGGCCATACTCCACCACGGAGTGCCTTAACCCTGCGACGCCCCTGGGGACACACAGGGTAGGAGCCCATTCACCAGTTTCGCAGGATGACCTCTCTCCGTGCCGGAACGGCGGCCTCTGGCTTCTGAGGAACCTTAGCGTAAGCAGGCCCCTGGAGACAGCTCTTCGCTTTCATAGCTAGGGCAGGGTACTCCTCTCTGGGTTGCCCAGGTAGAGTGGCCCAGTCGTCAGAGAGACTGGCGAAAGCAGCGCTGGGCGGACTCCCTTTGCCAGTCAGTCGCACGGCCTCCTTGACTGAGAGAGAACTGCAGTGCCAAAAGACACCGCGCTGACGACTGGCTCCAGGAAGAGACTCGGGACAGCACTCTCACAGAAGCGAAAGCTAGGCTGTGGGCCCAGCCTGAGGAGCAGTACGTACGTTCGCCACACTGCTTTACACAGCTAGGCGTGAGCCGGAGAGCCTTGGTCACTGAGGCCTACCTGAGGTACTGCCATACTTACCCAGTAGATCCCACGCAGAGGTCCCTGTGCCCAAAAGGGCCTCCACGGAAGGGCCCTGTTCCTCCCGTTGTGTTTCCTTGAGGTAATCAGAAACCGCTGAGGATACCTGTAGGAGCTCAGGTATGAAGCTGGGCGACCCTGGCCAAACCTGGTTCCCCTCCGTGGTAGACGAGACAGTGGCGGGTCCTAAGCTGCCTGAGGCACACTCCTCGCGCGCACCTTCTCTTTGCTGCCGGAAGGCCTCACATAAGAAGTCTGAGTTGACTCGTGACGGAAGAAGTCTGAGTTGACTCGTGTGAGGCCTGCTGCTCTCAGTTCCTTGCTGGGAGCTTCAGCAGGAGCGCCCTGGAGCTCGCCGGCAGAAGAATTGTGAGTCCCCCCGCCCCACCCCGGCCTCGAGCAAAAGTCCAGATTTCCCCCGTTAGGAACACCTCGGAGCGCCAGAGGGAGCGGAGGGGCATGCGTTAACGGAATGCTTCAACCGTGGAAGGTATTTCACGAGACACTGTGCACTCACGTTCGTTGTAACAACTGTCAAAGGGCCCTCACTGTATGCCTTCCAACTCCTCGGCTGTGTTGGAGCCCCAGGAAGTAAATGCGTTCGTTTGACTAAGCTCCGTGAATGTGCAACGGTGATGGCGAAGCGCTGCCCTGTTCGCTCGAAAGCTCTCGTTCGTGCGGCCTTCACACGGCCTCAAGGTACGCAGTCCTAAACAGCCTTACATTCCATGCTGGTGTGCCCAGGCCCCCACCCACCCGCGGGGAGGAATTTGGGCTCTTCGGAGAAACACCAGTGTGCGTCCCAAGTGAAACCGGGGCGTCTCCCCCAGGACGTCGCCGAACGGCAGTCGGATGCCAGAGGTGTACTTCCAGCCGGAAAAAGAGGGAAAAGGACAGCTTTCCCAGGGACAATTCTGGACCCTTGGGACCATCCAGAATCACCAAGGCCTCAACTTTGCACGGCCTGGGGAACGCTCTTCCGCCTGTCCAGCAATCCCCACGTCAAAACCTTTCTCGGCAGAGGCAGGCACTCTCTCCCTTGTACTAGATAGCTCGGCAGAGCCTTCCGAGAAACATGCTGCGTCATTCAGCTTGAACGTGGGACGCGGAGGGGAGAGGACGCTTTCTCCCCGTTTGCAGGCGCCTTGCGCTTGGCTTCACAGCTGCCTGGAACAGCACTAGCGGCCCGACGTCTCTGCACGGCAGGACTGTCGTTGTGGGCCGAGGCTGCGTGTTCTCCCAAAGCGAAAACCGTGCTGGCAATCCCTTTCTAGGAACTCCTCCCACGGCTCCCCAGGTTCGGCTCCGGCCGAACGAAAGGTGACCTCGGGCCTCAAGGTGAAGTTCCAGTGTTTCACGTCAGGGGGCTTGGGTGTGCAGGGGTCTCCAATGAGGCCATACTCCACCACGGAGTGCCTTAACCCTGCGACGCCCCTGGGGACACACAGGGTAGGAGCCCATTCACCAGTTTCGCAGGATGACCTCTCTCCGTGCCGGAACGGCGGCCTCTGGCTTCTGAGGAACCTTAGCGTAAGCAGGCCCCTGGAGACAGCTCTTCGCTTTCATAGCTAGGGCAGGGTACTCCTCTCTGGGTTGCCCAGGTAGAGTGGCCCAGTCGTCAGAGAGACTGGCGAAAGCAGCGCTGGGCGGACTCCCTTTGCCAGTCAGTCGCACGGCCTCCTTGACTGAGAGAGAACTGCAGTGCCAAAAGACACCGCGCTGACGACTGGCTCCAGGAAGAGACTCGGGACAGCACTCTCACAGAAGCGAAAGCTAGGCTGTGGGCCCAGCCTGAGGAGCAGTACGTACGTTCGCCACACTGCTTTACACAGCTAGGCGTGAGCCGGAGAGCCTTGGTCACTGAGGCCTACCTGAGGTACTGCCATACTTACCCAGTAGATCCCACGCAGAGGTCCCTGTGCCCAAAAGGGCCTCCACGGAAGGGCCCTGTTCCTCCCGTTGTGTTTCCTTGAGGTAATCAGAAACCGCTGAGGATACCTGTAGGAGCTCAGGTATGAAGCTGGGCGACCCTGGCCAAACCTGGTTCCCCTCCGTGGTAGACGAGACAGTGGCGGGTCCTAAGCTGCCTGAGGCACACTCCTCGCGCGCACCTTCTCTTTGCTGCCGGAAGGCCTCACATAAGAAGTCTGAGTTGACTCGTGACGGAAGAAGTCTGAGTTGACTCGTGTGAGGCCTGCTGCTCTCAGTTCCTTGCTGGGAGCTTCAGCAGGAGCGCTCTGGAGCTCGCCGGCAGAAGAATTGTGAGTCCCCCCGCCCCACCCCGGCCTCGAGCAAAAGTCCAGATTTCCCCCGTTAGGAACACCTCGGAGCGCCAGAGGGAGCGGAGGGGCATGCGTTAACGGAATGCTTCAACCGTGGAAGGTATTTCACGAGACACTGTGCACTCACGTTCGTTGTAACAACTGTCAAAGGGCCCTCACTGTATGCCTTCCAACTCCTCGGCTGTGTTGGAGCCCCAGGAAGTAAATGCGTTCGTTTGACTAAGCTCCGTGAATGTGCAACGGTGATGGCGAAGCGCTGCCCTGTTCGCTCGAAAGCTCTCGTTCGTGCGGCCTTCACACGGCCTCAAGGTACGCAGTCCTAAACAGCCTTACATTCCATGCTGGTGTGCCCAGGCCCCCACCCACCCGCGGGGAGGAATTTGGGCTCTTCGGAGAAACACCAGTGTGCGTCCCAAGTGAAACCGGGGCGTCTCCCCCAGGACGTCGCCGAACGGCAGTCGGATGCCAGAGGTGTACTTCCAGCCGGAAAAAGAGGGAAAAGGACAGCTTTCCCAGGGACAATTCTGGACCCTTGGGACCATCCAGAATCACCAAGGCCTCAACTTTGCACGGCCTGGGGAACGCTCTTCCGCCTGTCCAGCAATCCCCACGTCAAAACCTTTCTCGGCAGAGGCAGGCACTCTCTCCCTTGTACTAGATAGCTCGGCAGAGCCTTCCGAGAAACATGCTGCGTCATTCAGCTTCAACGTGGGACGCGGAGGGGAGAGGACGCTTTCTCCCCGTTTGCAGGCGCCTTGCGCTTGGCTTCACAGCTGCCTGGAACAGCACTAGCGGCCCGACGTCTCTGCACGGCAGGACTGTCGTTGTGGGCCGAGGCTGCGTGTTCTCCCAAAGCGAAAACCGTGCTGGCAATCCCTTTCTAGGAACTCCTCCCACGGCTCCCCAGGTTCGGCTCCGGCCGAACGAAAGGTGACCTCGGGCCTCAAGGTGAAGTTCCAGTGTTTCACGTCAGGGGGCTTGGGTGTGCAGGGGTCTCCAATGAGGCCATACTCCACCACGGAGTGCCTTAACCCTGCGACGCCCCTGGGGACACACAGGGTAGGAGCCCATTCACCAGTTTCGCAGGATGACCTCTCTCCGTGCCGGAACGGCGGCCTCTGGCTTCTGAGGAACCTTAGCGTAAGCAGGCCCCTGGAGACAGCTCTTCGCTTTCATAGCTAGGGCAGGGTACTCCTCTCTGGGTTGCCCAGGTAGAGTGGCCCAGTCGTCAGAGAGACTGGCGAAAGCAGCGCTGGGCGGACTCCCTTTGCCAGTCAGTCGCACGGCCTCCTTGACTGAGAGAGAACTGCAGTGCCAAAAGACACCGCGCTGACGACTGGCTCCAGGAAGAGACTCGGGACAGCACTCTCACAGAAGCGAAAGCTAGGCTGTGGGCCCAGCCTGAGGAGCAGTACGTACGTTCGCCACACTGCTTTACACAGCTAGGCGTGAGCCGGAGAGCCTTGGTCACTGAGGCCTACCTGAGGTACTGCCATACTTACCCAGTAGATCCCACGCAGAGGTCCCTGTGCCCAAAAGGGCCTCCACGGAAGGGCCCTGTTCCTCCCGTTGTGTTTCCTTGAGGTAATCAGAAACCGCTGAGGATACCTGTAGGAGCTCAGGTATGAAGCTGGGCGACCCTGGCCAAACCTGGTTCCCCTCCGTGGTAGACGAGACAGTGGCGGGTCCTAAGCTGCCTGAGGCACACTCCTCGCGCGCACCTTCTCTTTGCTGCCGGAAGGCCTCACATAAGAAGTCTGAGTTGACTCGTGACGGAAGAAGTCTGAGTTGACTCGTGTGAGGCCTGCTGCTCTCAGTTCCTTGCTGGGAGCTTCAGCAGGAGCGCTCTGGAGCTCGCCGGCAGAAGAATTGTGAGTCCCCCCGCCCCACCCCGGCCTCGAGCAAAAGTCCAGATTTCCCCCGTTAGGAACACCTCGGAGCGCCAGAGGGAGCGGAGGGGCATGCGTTAACGGAATGCTTCAACCGTGGAAGGTATTTCACGAGACACTGTGCACTCACGTTCGTTGTAACAACTGTCAAAGGGCCCTCACTGTATGCCTTCCAACTCCTCGGCTGTGTTGGAGCCCCAGGAAGTAAATGCGTTCGTTTGACTAAGCTCCGTGAATGTGCAACGGTGATGGCGAAGCGCTGCCCTGTTCGCTCGAAAGCTCTCGTTCGTGCGGCCTTCACACGGCCTCAAGGTACGCAGTCCTAAACAGCCTTACATTCCATGCTGGTGTGCCCAGGCCCCCACCCACCCGCGGGGAGGAATTTGGGCTCTTCGGAGAAACACCAGTGTGCGTCCCAAGTGAAACCGGGGCGTCTCCCCCAGGACGTCGCCGAACGGCAGTCGGATGCCAGAGGTGTACTTCCAGCCGGAAAAAGAGGGAAAAGGACAGCTTTCCCAGGGACAATTCTGGACCCTTGGGACCATCCAGAATCACCAAGGCCTCAACTTTGCACGGCCTGGGGAACGCTCTTCCGCCTGTCCAGCAATCCCCACGTCAAAACCATTCTCGGCAGAGGCAGGCACTCTCTCCCTTGTACTAGATAGCTCGGCAGAGCCTTCCGAGAAACATGCTGCGTCATTCAGCTTCAACGTGGGACGCGGAGGGGAGAGGACGCTTTCTCCCCGTTTGCAGGCGCCTTGCGCTTGGCTTCACAGCTGCCTGGAACAGCACTAGCGGCCCGACGTCTCTGCACGGCAGGACTGTCGTTGTGGGCCGAGGCTGCGTGTTCTCCCAAAGCGAAAACCGTGCTGGCAATCCCTTTCTAGGAACTCCTCCCACGGCTCCCCAGGTTCGGCTCCGGCCGAACGAAAGGTGAGCTCGGGCCTCAAGGTGAAGTTCCAGTGTTTCACGTCAGGGGGCTTGGGTGTGCAGGGGTCTCCAATGAGGCCATACTCCACCACGGAGTGCCTTAACCCTGCGACGCCCCTGGGGACACACAGGGTAGGAGCCCATTCACCAGTTTCGCAGGATGACCTCTCTCCGTGCCGGAACGGCGGCCTCTGGCTTCTGAGGAACCTTAGCGTAAGCAGGCCCCTGGAGACAGCTCTTCGCTTTCATAGCTAGGGCAGGGTACTCCTCTCTGGGTTGCCCAGGTAGAGTGGCCCAGTCGTCAGAGAGACTGGCGAAAGCAGCGCTGGGCGGACTCCCTTTGCCAGTCAGTCGCACGGCCTCCTTGACTGAGAGAGAACTGCAGTGCCAAAAGACACCGCGCTGACGACTGGCTCCAGGAAGAGACTCGGGACAGCACTCTCACAGAAGCGAAAGCTAGGCTGTGGGCCCAGCCTGAGGAGCAGTACGTACGTTCGCCACACTGCTTTACACAGCTAGGCGTGAGCCGGAGAGCCTTGGTCACTGAGGCCTACCTGAGGTACTGCCATACTTACCCAGTAGATCCCACGCAGAGGTCCCTGTGCCCAAAAGGGCCTCCACGGAAGGGCCCTGTTCCTCCCGTTGTGTTTCCTTGAGGTAATCAGAAACCGCTGAGGATACCTGTAGGAGCTCAGGTATGAAGCTGGGCGACCCTGGCCAAACCTGGTTCCCCTCCGTGGTAGACGAGACAGTGGCGGGTCCTAAGCTGCCTGAGGCACACTCCTCGCGCGCACCTTCTCTTTGCTGCCGGAAGGCCTCACATAAGAAGTCTGAGTTGACTCGTGACGGAAGAAGTCTGAGTTGACTCGTGTGAGGCCTGCTGCTCTCAGTTCCTTGCTGGGAGCTTCAGCAGGAGCGCTCTGGAGCTCGCCGGCAGAAGAATTGTGAGTCCCCCCGCCCCACCCCGGCCTCGAGCAAAAGTCCAGATTTCCCCCGTTAGGAACACCTCGGAGCGCCAGAGGGAGCGGAGGGGCATGCGTTAACGGAATGCTTCAACCGTGGAAGGTATTTCACGAGACACTGTGCACTCACGTTCGTTGTAACAACTGTCAAAGGGCCCTCACTGTATGCCTTCCAACTCCTCGGCTGTGTTGGAGCCCCAGGAAGTAAATGCGTTCGTTTGACTAAGCTCCGTGAATGTGCAACGGTGATGGCGAAGCGCTGCCCTGTTCGCTCGAAAGCTCTCGTTCGTGCGGCCTTCACACGGCCTCAAGGTACGCAGTCCTAAACAGCCTTACATTCCATGCTGGTGTGCCCAGGCCCCCACCCACCCGCGGGGAGGAATTTGGGCTCTTCGGAGAAACACCAGTGTGCGTCCCAAGTGAAACCGGGGCGTCTCCCCCAGGACGTCGCCGAACGGCAGTCGGATGCCAGAGGTGTACTTCCAGCCGGAAAAAGAGGGAAAAGGACAGCTTTCCCAGGGACAATTCTGGACCCTTGGGACCATCCAGAATCACCAAGGCCTCAACTTTGCACGGCCTGGGGAACGCTCTTCCGCCTGTCCAGCAATCCCCACGTCAAAACCTTTCTCGGCAGAGGCAGGCACTCTCTCCCTTGTACTAGATAGCTCGGCAGAGCCTTCCGAGAAACATGCTGCGTCATTCAGCTTCAACGTGGGACGCGGAGGGGAGAGGACGCTTTCTCCCCGTTTGCAGGCGCCTTGCGCTTGGCTTCACAGCTGCCTGGAACAGCACTAGCGGCCCGACGTCTCTGCACGGCAGGACTGTCGTTGTGGGCCGAGGCTGCGTGTTCTCCCAAAGCGAAAACCGTGCTGGCAATCCCTTTCTAGGAACTCCTCCCACGGCTCCCCAGGTTCGGCTCCGGCCGAACGAAAGGTGAGCTCGGGCCTCAAGGTGAAGTTCCAGTGTTTCACGTCAGGGGGCTTGGGTGTGCAGGGGTCTCCAATGAGGCCATACTCCACCACGGAGTGCCTTAACCCTGCGACGCCCCTGGGGACACACAGGGTAGGAGCCCATTCACCAGTTTCGCAGGATGACCTCTCTCCGTGCCGGAACGGCGGCCTCTGGCTTCTGAGGAACCTTAGCGTAAGCAGGCCCCTGGAGACAGCTCTTCGCTTTCATAGCTAGGGCAGGGTACTCCTCTCTGGGTTGCCCAGGTAGAGTGGCCCAGTCGTCAGAGAGACTGGCGAAAGCAGCGCTGGGCGGACTCCCTTTGCCAGTCAGTCGCACGGCCTCCTTGACTGAGAGAGAACTGCAGTGCCAAAAGACACCGCGCTGACGACTGGCTCCAGGAAGAGACTCGGGACAGCACTCTCACAGAAGCGAAAGCTAGGCTGTGGGCCCAGCCTGAGGAGCAGTACGTACGTTCGCCACACTGCTTTACACAGCTAGGCGTGAGCCGGAGAGCCTTGGTCACTGAGGCCTACCTGAGGTACTGCCATACTTACCCAGTAGATCCCACGCAGAGGTCCCTGTGCCCAAAAGGGCCTCCACGGAAGGGCCCTGTTCCTCCCGTTGTGTTTCCTTGAGGTAATCAGAAACCGCTGAGGATACCTGTAGGAGCTCAGGTATGAAGCTGGGCGACCCTGGCCAAACCTGGTTCCCCTCCGTGGTAGACGAGACAGTGGCGGGTCCTAAGCTGCCTGAGGCACACTCCTCGCGCGCACCTTCTCTTTGCTGCCGGAAGGCCTCACATAAGAAGTCTGAGTTGACTCGTGACGGAAGAAGTCTGAGTTGACTCGTGTGAGGCCTGCTGCTCTCAGTTCCTTGCTGGGAGCTTCAGCAGGAGCGCTCTGGAGCTCGCCGGCAGAAGAATTGTGAGTCCCCCCGCCCCACCCCGGCCTCGAGCAAAAGTCCAGATTTCCCCCGTTAGGAACACCTCGGAGCGCCAGAGGGAGCGGAGGGGCATGCGTTAACGGAATGCTTCAACCGTGGAAGGTATTTCACGAGACACTGTGCACTCACGTTCGTTGTAACAACTGTCAAAGGGCCCTCACTGTATGCCTTCCAACTCCTCGGCTGTGTTGGAGCCCCAGGAAGTAAATGCGTTCGTTTGACTAAGCTCCGTGAATGTGCAACGGTGATGGCGAAGCGCTGCCCTGTTCGCTCGAAAGCTCTCGTTCGTGCGGCCTTCACACGGCCTCAAGGTACGCAGTCCTAAACAGCCTTACATTCCATGCTGGTGTGCCCAGGCCCCCACCCACCCGCGGGGAGGAATTTGGGCTCTTCGGAGAAACACCAGTGTGCGTCCCAAGTGAAACCGGGGCGTCTCCCCCAGGACGTCGCCGAACGGCAGTCGGATGCCAGAGGTGTACTTCCAGCCGGAAAAAGAGGGAAAAGGACAGCTTTCCCAGGGACAATTCTGGACCCTTGGGACCATCCAGAATCACCAAGGCCTCAACTTTGCACGGCCTGGGGAACGCTCTTCCGCCTGTCCAGCAATCCCCACGTCAAAACCTTTCTCGGCAGAGGCAGGCACTCTCTCCCTTGTACTAGATAGCTCGGCAGAGCCTTCCGAGAAACATGCTGCGTCATTCAGCTTCAACGTGGGACGCGGAGGGGAGAGGACGCTTTCTCCCCGTTTGCAGGCGCCTTGCGCTTGGCTTCACAGCTGCCTGGAACAGCACTAGCGGCCCGACGTCTCTGCACGGCAGGACTGTCGTTGTGGGCCGAGGCTGCGTGTTCTCCCAAAGCGAAAACCGTGCTGGCAATCCCTTTCTAGGAACTCCTCCCACGGCTCCCCAGGTTCGGCTCCGGCCGAACGAAAGGTGAGCTCGGGCCTCAAGGTGAAGTTCCAGTGTTTCACGTCAGGGGGCTTGGGTGTGCAGGGGTCTCCAATGAGGCCATACTCCACCACGGAGTGCCTTAACCCTGCGACGCCCCTGGGGACACACAGGGTAGGAGCCCATTCACCAGTTTCGCAGGATGACCTCTCTCCGTGCTGGAACGGCGGCCTCTGGCTTCTGAGGAACCTTAGCGTAAGCAGGCCCCTGGAGACAGCTCTTCGCTTTCATAGCTAGGGCAGGGTACTCCTCTCTGGGTTGCCCAGGTAGAGTGGCCCAGTCGTCAGAGAGACTGGCGAAAGCAGCGCTGGGCGGACTCCCTTTGCCAGTCAGTCGCACGGCCTCCTTGACTGAGAGAGAACTGCAGTGCCAAAAGACACCGCGCTGACGACTGGCTCCAGGAAGAGACTCGGGACAGCACTCTCACAGAAGCGAAAGCTAGGCTGTGGGCCCAGCCTGAGGAGCAGTACGTACGTTCGCCACACTGCTTTACACAGCTAGGCGTGAGCCGGAGAGCCTTGGTCACTGAGGCCTACCTGAGGTACTGCCATACTTACCCAGTAGATCCCACGCAGAGGTCCCTGTGCCCAAAAGGGCCTCCACGGAAGGGCCCTGTTCCTCCCGTTGTGTTTCCTTGAGGTAATCAGAAACCGCTGAGGATACCTGTAGGAGCTCAGGTATGAAGCTGGGCGACCCTGGCCAAACCTGGTTCCCCTCCGTGGTAGACGAGACAGTGGCGGGTCCTAAGCTGCCTGAGGCACACTCCTCGCGCGCACCTTCTCTTTGCTGCCGGAAGGCCTCACATAAGAAGTCTGAGTTGACTCGTGACGGAAGAAGTCTGAGTTGACTCGTGTGAGGCCTGCTGCTCTCAGTTCCTTGCTGGGAGCTTCAGCAGGAGCGCTCTGGAGCTCGCCGGCAGAAGAATTGTGAGTCCCCCCGCCCCACCCCGGCCTCGAGCAAAAGTCCAGATTTCCCCCGTTAGGAACACCTCGGAGCGCCAGAGGGAGCGGAGGGGCATGCGTTAACGGAATGCTTCAACCGTGGAAGGTATTTCACGAGACACTGTGCACTCACGTTCGTTGTAACAACTGTCAAAGGGCCCTCACTGTATGCCTTCCAACTCCTCGGCTGTGTTGGAGCCCCAGGAAGTAAATGCGTTCGTTTGACTAAGCTCCGTGAATGTGCAACGGTGATGGCGAAGCGCTGCCCTGTTCGCTCGAAAGCTCTCGTTCGTGCGGCCTTCACACGGCCTCAAGGTACGCAGTCCTAAACAGCCTTACATTCCATGCTGGTGTGCCCAGGCCCCCACCCACCCGCGGGGAGGAATTTGGGCTCTTCGGAGAAACACCAGTGTGCGTCCCAAGTGAAACCGGGGCGTCTCCCCCAGGACGTCGCCGAACGGCAGTCGGATGCCAGAGGTGTACTTCCAGCCGGAAAAAGAGGGAAAAGGACAGCTTTCCCAGGGACAATTCTGGACCCTTGGGACCATCCAGAATCACCAAGGCCTCAACTTTGCACGGCCTGGGGAACGCTCTTCCGCCTGTCCAGCAATCCCCACGTCAAAACCATTCTCGGCAGAGGCAGGCACTCTCTCCCTTGTACTAGATAGCTCGGCAGAGCCTTCCGAGAAACATGCTGCGTCATTCAGCTTGAACGTGGGACGCGGAGGGGAGAGGACGCTTTCTCCCCGTTTGCAGGCGCCTTGCGCTTGGCTTCACAGCTGCCTGGAACAGCACTAGCGGCCCGACGTCTCTGCACGGCAGGACTGTCGTTGTGGGCCGAGGCTGCGTGTTCTCCCAAAGCGAAAACCGTGCTGGCAATCCCTTTCTAGGAACTCCTCCCACGGCTCCCCAGGTTCGGCTCCGGCCGAACGAAAGGTGAGCTCGGGCCTCAAGGTGAAGTTCCAGTGTTTCACGTCAGGGGGCTTGGGTGTGCAGGGGTCTCCAATGAGGCCATACTCCACCACGGAGTGCCTTAACCCTGCGACGCCCCTGGGGACACACAGGGTAGGAGCCCATTCACCAGTTTCGCAGGATGACCTCTCTCCGTGCCGGAACGGCGGCCTCTGGCTTCTGAGGAACCTTAGCGTAAGCAGGCCCCTGGAGACAGCTCTTCGCTTTCATAGCTAGGGCAGGGTACTCCTCTCTGGGTTGCCCAGGTAGAGTGGCCCAGTCGTCAGAGAGACTGGCGAAAGCAGCGCTGGGCGGACTCCCTTTGCCAGTCAGTCGCACGGCCTCCTTGACTGAGAGAGAACTGCAGTGCCAAAAGACACCGCGCTGACGACTGGCTCCAGGAAGAGACTCGGGACAGCACTCTCACAGAAGCGAAAGCTAGGCTGTGGGCCCAGCCTGAGGAGCAGTACGTACGTTCGCCACACTGCTTTACACAGCTAGGCGTGAGCCGGAGAGCCTTGGTCACTGAGGCCTACCTGAGGTACTGCCATACTTACCCAGTAGATCCCACGCAGAGGTCCCTGTGCCCAAAAGGGCCTCCACGGAAGGGCCCTGTTCCTCCCGTTGTGTTTCCTTGAGGTAATCAGAAACCGCTGAGGATACCTGTAGGAGCTCAGGTATGAAGCTGGGCGACCCTGGCCAAACCTGGTTCCCCTCCGTGGTAGACGAGACAGTGGCGGGTCCTAAGCTGCCTGAGGCACACTCCTCGCGCGCACCTTCTCTTTGCTGCCGGAAGGCCTCACATAAGAAGTCTGAGTTGACTCGTGACGGAAGAAGTCTGAGTTGACTCGTGTGAGGCCTGCTGCTCTCAGTTCCTTGCTGGGAGCTTCAGCAGGAGCGCTCTGGAGCTCGCCGGCAGAAGAATTGTGAGTCCCCCCGCCCCACCCCGGCCTCGAGCAAAAGTCCAGATTTCCCCCGTTAGGAACACCTCGGAGCGCCAGAGGGAGCGGAGGGGCATGCGTTAACGGAATGCTTCAACCGTGGAAGGTATTTCACGAGACACTGTGCACTCACGTTCGTTGTAACAACTGTCAAAGGGCCCTCACTGTATGCCTTCCAACTCCTCGGCTGTGTTGGAGCCCCAGGAAGTAAATGCGTTCGTTTGACTAAGCTCCGTGAATGTGCAACGGTGATGGCGAAGCGCTGCCCTGTTCGCTCGAAAGCTCTCGTTCGTGCGGCCTTCACACGGCCTCAAGGTACGCAGTCCTAAACAGCCTTACATTCCATGCTGGTGTGCCCAGGCCCCCACCCACCCGCGGGGAGGAATTTGGGCTCTTCGGAGAAACACCAGTGTGCGTCCCAAGTGAAACCGGGGCGTCTCCCCCAGGACGTCGCCGAACGGCAGTCGGATGCCAGAGGTGTACTTCCAGCCGGAAAAAGAGGGAAAAGGACAGCTTTCCCAGGGACAATTCTGGACCCTTGGGACCATCCAGAATCACCAAGGCCTCAACTTTGCACGGCCTGGGGAACGCTCTTCCGCCTGTCCAGCAATCCCCACGTCAAAACCATTCTCGGCAGAGGCAGGCACTCTCTCCCTTGTACTAGATAGCTCGGCAGAGCCTTCCGAGAAACATGCTGCGTCATTCAGCTTGAACGTGGGACGCGGAGGGGAGAGGACGCTTTCTCCCCGTTTGCAGGCGCCTTGCGCTTGGCTTCACAGCTGCCTGGAACAGCACTAGCGGCCCGACGTCTCTGCACGGCAGGACTGTCGTTGTGGGCCGAGGCTGCGTGTTCTCCCAAAGCGAAAACCGTGCTGGCAATCCCTTTCTAGGAACTCCTCCCACGGCTCCCCAGGTTCGGCTCCGGCCGAACGAAAGGTGAGCTCGGGCCTCAAGGTGAAGTTCCAGTGTTTCACGTCAGGGGGCTTGGGTGTGCAGGGGTCTCCAATGAGGCCATACTCCACCACGGAGTGCCTTAACCCTGCGACGCCCCTGGGGACACACAGGGTAGGAGCCCATTCACCAGTTTCGCAGGATGACCTCTCTCCGTGCCGGAACGGCGGCCTCTGGCTTCTGAGGAACCTTAGCGTAAGCAGGCCCCTGGAGACAGCTCTTCGCTTTCATAGCTAGGGCAGGGTACTCCTCTCTGGGTTGCCCAGGTAGAGTGGCCCAGTCGTCAGAGAGACTGGCGAAAGCAGCGCTGGGCGGACTCCCTTTGCCAGTCAGTCGCACGGCCTCCTTGACTGAGAGAGAACTGCAGTGCCAAAAGACACCGCGCTGACGACTGGCTCCAGGAAGAGACTCGGGACAGCACTCTCACAGAAGCGAAAGCTAGGCTGTGGGCCCAGCCTGAGGAGCAGTACGTACGTTCGCCACACTGCTTTACACAGCTAGGCGTGAGCCGGAGAGCCTTGGTCACTGAGGCCTACCTGAGGTACTGCCATACTTACCCAGTAGATCCCACGCAGAGGTCCCTGTGCCCAAAAGGGCCTCCACGGAAGGGCCCTGTTCCTCCCGTTGTGTTTCCTTGAGGTAATCAGAAACCGCTGAGGATACCTGTAGGAGCTCAGGTATGAAGCTGGGCGACCCTGGCCAAACCTGGTTCCCCTCCGTGGTAGACGAGACAGTGGCGGGTCCTAAGCTGCCTGAGGCACACTCCTCGCGCGCACCTTCTCTTTGCTGCCGGAAGGCCTCACATAAGAAGTCTGAGTTGACTCGTGACGGAAGAAGTCTGAGTTGACTCGTGTGAGGCCTGCTGCTCTCAGTTCCTTGCTGGGAGCTTCAGCAGGAGCGCTCTGGAGCTCGCCGGCAGAAGAATTGTGAGTCCCCCCGCCCCACCCCGGCCTCGAGCAAAAGTCCAGATTTCCCCCGTTAGGAACACCTCGGAGCGCCAGAGGGAGCGGAGGGGCATGCGTTAACGGAATGCTTCAACCGTGGAAGGTATTTCACGAGACACTGTGCACTCACGTTCGTTGTAACAACTGTCAAAGGGCCCTCACTGTATGCCTTCCAACTCCTCGGCTGTGTTGGAGCCCCAGGAAGTAAATGCGTTCGTTTGACTAAGCTCCGTGAATGTGCAACGGTGATGGCGAAGCGCTGCCCTGTTCGCTCGAAAGCTCTCGTTCGTGCGGCCTTCACACGGCCTCAAGGTACGCAGTCCTAAACAGCCTTACATTCCATGCTGGTGTGCCCAGGCCCCCACCCACCCGCGGGGAGGAATTTGGGCTCTTCGGAGAAACACCAGTGTGCGTCCCAAGTGAAACCGGGGCGTCTCCCCCAGGACGTCGCCGAACGGCAGTCGGATGCCAGAGGTGTACTTCCAGCCGGAAAAAGAGGGAAAAGGACAGCTTTCCCAGGGACAATTCTGGACCCTTGGGACCATCCAGAATCACCAAGGCCTCAACTTTGCACGGCCTGGGGAACGCTCTTCCGCCTGTCCAGCAATCCCCACGTCAAAACCATTCTCGGCAGAGGCAGGCACTCTCTCCCTTGTACTAGATAGCTCGGCAGAGCCTTCCGAGAAACATGCTGCGTCATTCAGCTTGAACGTGGGACGCGGAGGGGAGAGGACGCTTTCTCCCCGTTTGCAGGCGCCTTGCGCTTGGCTTCACAGCTGCCTGGAACAGCACTAGCGGCCCGACGTCTCTGCACGGCAGGACTGTCGTTGTGGGCCGAGGCTGCGTGTTCTCCCAAAGCGAAAACCGTGCTGGCAATCCCTTTCTAGGAACTCCTCCCACGGCTCCCCAGGTTCGGCTCCGGCCGAACGAAAGGTGAGCTCGGGCCTCAAGGTGAAGTTCCAGGGTTTCACGTCAGGGGGCTTGGGTGTGCAGGGGTCTCCAATGAGGCCATACTCCACCACGGAGTGCCTTAACCCTGCGACGCCCCTGGGGACACACAGGGTAGGAGCCCATTCACCAGTTTCGCAGGATGACCTCTCTCCGTGCCGGAACGGCGGCCTCTGGCTTCTGAGGAACCTTAGCGTAAGCAGGCCCCTGGAGACAGCTCTTCGCTTTCATAGCTAGGGCAGGGTACTCCTCTCTGGGTTGCCCAGGTAGAGTGGCCCAGTCGTCAGAGAGACTGGCGAAAGCAGCGCTGGGCGGACTCCCTTTGCCAGTCAGTCGCACGGCCTCCTTGACTGAGAGAGAACTGCAGTGCCAAAAGACACCGCGCTGACGACTGGCTCCAGGAAGAGACTCGGGACAGCACTCTCACAGAAGCGAAAGCTAGGCTGTGGGCCCAGCCTGAGGAGCAGTACGTACGTTCGCCACACTGCTTTACACAGCTAGGCGTGAGCCGGAGAGCCTTGGTCACTGAGGCCTACCTGAGGTACTGCCATACTTACCCAGTAGATCCCACGCAGAGGTCCCTGTGCCCAAAAGGGCCTCCACGGAAGGGCCCTGTTCCTCCCGTTGTGTTTCCTTGAGGTAATCAGAAACCGCTGAGGATACCTGTAGGAGCTCAGGTATGAAGCTGGGCGACCCTGGCCAAACCTGGTTCCCCTCCGTGGTAGACGAGACAGTGGCGGGTCCTAAGCTGCCTGAGGCACACTCCTCGCGCGCACCTTCTCTTTGCTGCCGGAAGGCCTCACATAAGAAGTCTGAGTTGACTCGTGACGGAAGAAGTCTGAGTTGACTCGTGTGAGGCCTGCTGCTCTCAGTTCCTTGCTGGGAGCTTCAGCAGGAGCGCTCTGGAGCTCGCCGGCAGAAGAATTGTGAGTCCCCCCGCCCCACCCCGGCCTCGAGCAAAAGTCCAGATTTCCCCCGTTAGGAACACCTCGGAGCGCCAGAGGGAGCGGAGGGACATGCGTTAACGGAATGCTTCAACCGTGGAAGGTATTTCACGAGACACTGTGCACTCACGTTCGTTGTAACAACTGTCAAAGGGCCCTCACTGTATGCCTTCCAACTCCTCGGCTGTGTTGGAGCCCCAGGAAGTAAATGCGTTCGTTTGACTAAGCTCCGTGAATGTGCAACGGTGATGGCGAAGCGCTGCCCTGTTCGCTCGAAAGCTCTCGTTCGTGCGGCCTTCACACGGCCTCAAGGTACGCAGTCCTAAACAGCCTTACATTCCATGCTGGTGTGCCCAGGCCCCCACCCACCCGCGGGGAGGAATTTGGGCTCTTCGGAGAAACACCAGTGTGCGTCCCAAGTGAAACCGGGGCGTCTCCCCCAGGACGTCGCCGAACGGCAGTCGGATGTCAGAGGTGTACTTCCAGCCGGAAAAAGAGGGAAAAGGACAGCTTTCCCAGGGACAATTCTGGACCCTTGGGACCATCCAGAATCACCAAGGCCTCAACTTTGCACGGCCTGGGGAACGCTCTTCCGCCTGTCCAGCAATCCCCACGTCAAAACCTTTCTCGGCAGAGGCAGGCACTCTCTCCCTTGTACTAGATAGCTCGGCAGAGCCTTCCGAGAAACATGCTGCGTCATTCAGCTTCAACGTGGGACGCGGAGGGGAGAGGACGCTTTCTCCCCGTTTGCAGGCGCCTTGCGCTTGGCTTCACAGCTGCCTGGAACAGCACTAGCGGCCCGACGTCTCTGCACGGCAGGACTGTCGTTGTGGGCCGAGGCTGCGTGTTCTCCCAAAGCGAAAACCGTGCTGGCAATCCCTTTCTAGGAACTCCTCCCACGGCTCCCCAGGTTCGGCTCCGGCCGAACGAAAGGTGAGCTCGGGCCTCAAGGTGAAGTTCCAGTGTTTCACGTCAGGGGGCTTGGGTGTGCAGGGGTCTCCAATGAGGCCATACTCCACCACGGAGTGCCTTAACCCTGCGACGCCCCTGGGGACACACAGGGTAGGAGCCCATTCACCAGTTTCGCAGGATGACCTCTCTCCGTGCCGGAACGGCGGCCTCTGGCTTCTGAGGAACCTTAGCGTAAGCAGGCCCCTGGAGACAGCTCTTCGCTTTCATAGCTAGGGCAGGGTACTCCTCTCTGGGTTGCCCAGGTAGAGTGGCCCAGTCGTCAGAGAGACTGGCGAAAGCAGCGCTGGGCGGACTCCCTTTGCCAGTCAGTCGCACGGCCTCCTTGACTGAGAGAGAACTGCAGTGCCAAAAGACACCGCGCTGACGACTGGCTCCAGGAAGAGACTCGGGACAGCACTCTCACAGAAGCGAAAGCTAGGCTGTGGGCCCAGCCTGAGGAGCAGTACGTACGTTCGCCACACTGCTTTACACAGCTAGGCGTGAGCCGGAGAGCCTTGGTCACTGAGGCCTACCTGAGGTACTGCCATACTTACCCAGTAGATCCCACGCAGAGGTCCCTGTGCCCAAAAGGGCCTCCACGGAAGGGCCCTGTTCCTCCCGTTGTGTTTCCTTGAGGTAATCAGAAACCGCTGAGGATACCTGTAGGAGCTCAGGTATGAAGCTGGGCGACCCTGGCCAAACCTGGTTCCCCTCCGTGGTAGACGAGACAGTGGCGGGTCCTAAGCTGCCTGAGGCACACTCCTCGCGCGCACCTTCTCTTTGCTGCCGGAAGGCCTCACATAAGAAGTCTGAGTTGACTCGTGACGGAAGAAGTCTGAGTTGACTCGTGTGAGGCCTGCTGCTCTCAGTTCCTTGCTGGGAGCTTCAGCAGGAGCGCTCTGGAGCTCGCCGGCAGAAGAATTGTGAGTCCCCCCGCCCCACCCCGGCCTCGAGCAAAAGTCCAGATTTCCCCCGTTAGGAACACCTCGGAGCGCCAGAGGGAGCGGAGGGGCATGCGTTAACGGAATGCTTCAACCGTGGAAGGTATTTCACGAGACACTGTGCACTCACGTTCGTTGTAACAACTGTCAAAGGGCCCTCACTGTATGCCTTCCAACTCCTCGGCTGTGTTGGAGCCCCAGGAAGTAAATGCGTTCGTTTGACTAAGCTCCGTGAATGTGCAACGGTGATGGCGAAGCGCTGCCCTGTTCGCTCGAAAGCTCTCGTTCGTGCGGCCTTCACACGGCCTCAAGGTACGCAGTCCTAAACAGCCTTACATTCCATGCTGGTGTGCCCAGGCCCCCACCCACCCGCGGGGAGGAATTTGGGCTCTTCGGAGAAACACCAGTGTGCGTCCCAAGTGAAACCGGGGCGTCTCCCCCAGGACGTCGCCGAACGGCAGTCGGATGTCAGAGGTGTACTTCCAGCCGGAAAAAGAGGGAAAAGGACAGCTTTCCCAGGGACAATTCTGGACCCTTGGGACCATCCAGAATCACCAAGGCCTCAACTTTGCACGGCCTGGGGAACGCTCTTCCGCCTGTCCAGCAATCCCCACGTCAAAACCTTTCTCGGCAGAGGCAGGCACTCTCTCCCTTGTACTAGATAGCTCGGCAGAGCCTTCCGAGAAACATGCTGCGTCATTCAGCTTCAACGTGGGACGCGGAGGGGAGAGGACGCTTTCTCCCCGTTTGCAGGCGCCTTGCGCTTGGCTTCACAGCTGCCTGGAACAGCACTAGCGGCCCGACGTCTCTGCACGGCAGGACTGTCGTTGTGGGCCGAGGCTGCGTGTTCTCCCAAAGCGAAAACCGTGCTGGCAATCCCTTTCTAGGAACTCCTCCCACGGCTCCCCAGGTTCGGCTCCGGCCGAACGAAAGGTGACCTCGGGCCTCAAGGTGAAGTTCCAGTGTTTCACGTCAGGGGGCTTGGGTGTGCAGGGGTCTCCAATGAGGCCATACTCCACCACGGAGTGCCTTAACCCTGCGACGCCCCTGGGGACACACAGGGTAGGAGCCAATTCACCAGTTTCGCAGGATGACCTCTCTCCGTGCCGGAACGGCGGCCTCTGGCTTCTGAGGAACCTTAGCGTAAGCAGGCCCCTGGAGACAGCTCTTCGCTTTCATAGCTAGGGCAGGGTACTCCTCTCTGGGTTGCCCAGGTAGAGTGGCCCAGTCGTCAGAGAGACTGGCGAAAGCAGCGCTGGGCGGACTCCCTTTGCCAGTCAGTCGCACGGCCTCCTTGACTGAGAGAGAACTGCAGTGCCAAAAGACACCGCGCTGACGACTGGCTCCAGGAAGAGACTCGGGACAGCACTCTCACAGAAGCGAAAGCTAGGCTGTGGGCCCAGCCTGAGGAGCAGTACGTACGTTCGCCACACTGCTTTACACAGCTAGGCGTGAGCCGGAGAGCCTTGGTCACTGAGGCCTACCTGAGGTACTGCCATACTTACCCAGTAGATCCCACGCAGAGGTCCCTGTGCCCAAAAGGGCCTCCACGGAAGGGCCCTGTTCCTCCCGTTGTGTTTCCTTGAGGTAATCAGAAACCGCTGAGGATACCTGTAGGAGCTCAGGTATGAAGCTGGGCGACCCTGGCCAAACCTGGTTCCCCTCCGTGGTAGACGAGACAGTGGCGGGTCCTAAGCTGCCTGAGGCACACTCCTCGCGCGCACCTTCTCTTTGCTGCCGGAAGGCCTCACATAAGAAGTCTGAGTTGACTCGTGACGGAAGAAGTCTGAGTTGACTCGTGTGAGGCCTGCTGCTCTCAGTTCCTTGCTGGGAGCTTCAGCAGGAGCGCTCTGGAGCTCGCCGGCAGAAGAATTGTGAGTCCCCCCGCCCCACCCCGGCCTCGAGCAAAAGTCCAGATTTCCCCCGTTAGGAACACCTCGGAGCGCCAGAGGGAGCGGAGGGGCATGCGTTAACGGAATGCTTCAACCGTGGAAGGTATTTCACGAGACACTGTGCACTCACGTTCGTTGTAACAACTGTCAAAGGGCCCTCACTGTATGCCTTCCAACTCCTCGGCTGTGTTGGAGCCCCAGGAAGTAAATGCGTTCGTTTGACTAAGCTCCGTGAATGTGCAACGGTGATGGCGAAGCGCTGCCCTGTTCGCTCGAAAGCTCTCGTTCGTGCGGCCTTCACACGGCCTCAAGGTACGCAGTCCTAAACAGCCTTACATTCCATGCTGGTGTGCCCAGGCCCCCACCCACCCGCGGGGAGGAATTTGGGCTCTTCGGAGAAACACCAGTGTGCGTCCCAAGTGAAACCGGGGCGTCTCCCCCAGGACGTCGCCGAACGGCAGTCGGATGCCAGAGGTGTACTTCCAGCCGGAAAAAGAGGGAAAAGGACAGCTTTCCCAGGGACAATTCTGGACCCTTGGGACCATCCAGAATCACCAAGGCCTCCCTCAACTTTGCACGGCCTGGGGAACGCTCTTCCGCCTGTCCAGCAATCCCCACGTCAAAACCTTTCTCGGCAGAGGCAGGCACTCTCTCCCTTGTACTAGATAGCTCGGCAGAGCCTTCCGAGAAACATGCTGCGTCATTCAGCTTGAACGTGGGACGCGGAGGGGAGAGGACGCTTTCTCCCCGTTTGCAGGCGCCTTGCGCTTGGCTTCACAGCTGCCTGGAACAGCACTAGCGGCCCGACGTCTCTGCACGGCAGGACTGTCGTTGTGGGCCGAGGCTGCGTGTTCTCCCAAAGCGAAAACCGTGCTGTCAATCCCTTTCTAGGAACTCCTCCCACGGCTCCCCAGGTTCGGCTCCGGCCGAACGAAAGGTGACCTCGGGCCTCAAGGTGAAGTTCCAGTGTTTCACGTCAGGGGGCTTGGGTGTGCAGGGGTCTCCAATGAGGCCATACTCCACCACGGAGTGCCTTAACCCTGCGACGCCCCTGGGGACACACAGGGTAGGAGCCCATTCACCAGTTTCGCAGGATGACCTCTCTCCGTGCCGGAACGGCGGCCTCTGGCTTCTGAGGAACCTTAGCGTAAGCAGGCCCCTGGAGACAGCTCTTCGCTTTCATAGCTAGGGCAGGGTACTCCTCTCTGGGTTGCCCAGGTAGAGTGGCCCAGTCGTCAGAGAGACTGGCGAAAGCAGCGCTGGGCGGACTCCCTTTGCCAGTCAGTCGCACGGCCTCCTTGACTGAGAGAGAACTGCAGTGCCAAAAGACACCGCGCTGACGACTGGCTCCAGGAAGAGACTCGGGACAGCACTCTCACAGAAGCGAAAGCTAGGCTGTGGGCCCAGCCTGAGGAGCAGTACGTACGTTCGCCACACTGCTTTACACAGCTAGGCGTGAGCCGGAGAGCCTTGGTCACTGAGGCCTACCTGAGGTACTGCCATACTTACCCAGTAGATCCCACGCAGAGGTCCCTGTGCCCAAAAGGGCCTCCACGGAAGGGCCCTGTTCCTCCCGTTGTGTTTCCTTGAGGTAATCAGAAACCGCTGAGGATACCTGTAGGAGCTCAGGTATGAAGCTGGGCGACCCTGGCCAAACCTGGTTCCCCTCCGTGGTAGACGAGACAGTGGCGGGTCCTAAGCTGCCTGAGGCACACTCCTCGCGCGCACCTTCTCTTTGCTGCCGGAAGGCCTCACATAAGAAGTCTGAGTTGACTCGTGACGGAAGAAGTCTGAGTTGACTCGTGTGAGGCCTGCTGCTCTCAGTTCCTTGCTGGGAGCTTCAGCAGGAGCGCTCTGGAGCTCGCCGGCAGAAGAATTGTGAGTCCCCCCGCCCCACCCCGGCCTCGAGCAAAAGTCCAGATTTCCCCCGTTAGGAACACCTCGGAGCGCCAGAGGGAGCGGAGGGGCATGCGTTAACGGAATGCTTCAACCGTGGAAGGTATTTCACGAGACACTGTGCACTCACGTTCGTTGTAACAACTGTCAAAGGGCCCTCACTGTATGCCTTCCAACTCCTCGGCTGTGTTGGAGCCCCAGGAAGTAAATGCGTTCGTTTGACTAAGCTCCGTGAATGTGCAACGGTGATGGCGAAGCGCTGCCCTGTTCGCTCGAAAGCTCTCGTTCGTGCGGCCTTCACACGGCCTCAAGGTACGCAGTCCTAAACAGCCTTACATTCCATGCTGGTGTGCCCAGGCCCCCACCCACCCGCGGGGAGGAATTTGGGCTCTTCGGAGAAACACCAGTGTGCGTCCCAAGTGAAACCGGGGCGTCTCCCCCAGGACGTCGCCGAACGGCAGTCGGATGCCAGAGGTGTACTTCCAGCCGGAAAAAGAGGGAAAAGGACAGCTTTCCCAGGGACAATTCTGGACCCTTGGGACCATCCAGAATCACCAAGGCCTCCCTCAACTTTGCACGGCCTGGGGAACGCTCTTCCGCCTGTCCAGCAATCCCCACGTCAAAACCTTTCTCGGCAGAGGCAGGCACTCTCTCCCTTGTACTAGATAGCTCGGCAGAGCCTTCCGAGAAACATGCTGCGTCATTCAGCTTGAACGTGGGACGCGGAGGGGAGAGGACGCTTTCTCCCCGTTTGCAGGCGCCTTGCGCTTGGCTTCACAGCTGCCTGGAACAGCACTAGCGGCCCGACGTCTCTGCACGGCAGGACTGTCGTTGTGGGCCGAGGCTGCGTGTTCTCCCAAAGCGAAAACCGTGCTGGCAATCCCTTTCTAGGAACTCCTCCCACGGCTCCCCAGGTTCGGCTCCGGCCGAACGAAAGGTGACCTCGGGCCTCAAGGTGAAGTTCCAGTGTTTCACGTCAGGGGGCTTGGGTGTGCAGGGGTCTCCAATGAGGCCATACTCCACCACGGAGTGCCTTAACCCTGCGACGCCCCTGGGGACACACAGGGTAGGAGCCCATTCACCAGTTTCGCAGGATGACCTCTCTCCGTGCCGGAACGGCGGCCTCTGGCTTCTGAGGAACCTTAGCGTAAGCAGGCCCCTGGAGACAGCTCTTCGCTTTCATAGCTAGGGCAGGGTACTCCTCTCTGGGTTGCCCAGGTAGAGTGGCCCAGTCGTCAGAGAGACTGGCGAAAGCAGCGCTGGGCGGACTCCCTTTGCCAGTCAGTCGCACGGCCTCCTTGACTGAGAGAGAACTGCAGTGCCAAAAGACACCGCGCTGACGACTGGCTCCAGGAAGAGACTCGGGACAGCACTCTCACAGAAGCGAAAGCTAGGCTGTGGGCCCAGCCTGAGGAGCAGTACGTACGTTCGCCACACTGCTTTACACAGCTAGGCGTGAGCCGGAGAGCCTTGGTCACTGAGGCCTACCTGAGGTACTGCCATACTTACCCAGTAGATCCCACGCAGAGGTCCCTGTGCCCAAAAGGGCCTCCACGGAAGGGCCCTGTTCCTCCCGTTGTGTTTCCTTGAGGTAATCAGAAACCGCTGAGGATACCTGTAGGAGCTCAGGTATGAAGCTGGGCGACCCTGGCCAAACCTGGTTCCCCTCCGTGGTAGACGAGACAGTGGCGGGTCCTAAGCTGCCTGAGGCACACTCCTCGCGCGCACCTTCTCTTTGCTGCCGGAAGGCCTCACATAAGAAGTCTGAGTTGACTCGTGACGGAAGAAGTCTGAGTTGACTCGTGTGAGGCCTGCTGCTCTCAGTTCCTTGCTGGGAGCTTCAGCAGGAGCGCTCTGGAGCTCGCCGGCAGAAGAATTGTGAGTCCCCCCGCCCCACCCCGGCCTCGAGCAAAAGTCCAGATTTCCCCCGTTAGGAACACCTCGGAGCGCCAGAGGGAGCGGAGGGGCATGCGTTAACGGAATGCTTCAACCGTGGAAGGTATTTCACGAGACACTGTGCACTCACGTTCGTTGTAACAACTGTCAAAGGGCCCTCACTGTATGCCTTCCAACTCCTCGGCTGTGTTGGAGCCCCAGGAAGTAAATGCGTTCGTTTGACTAAGCTCCGTGAATGTGCAACGGTGATGGCGAAGCGCTGCCCTGTTCGCTCGAAAGCTCTCGTTCGTGCGGCCTTCACACGGCCTCAAGGTACGCAGTCCTAAACAGCCTTACATTCCATGCTGGTGTGCCCAGGCCCCCACCCACCCGCGGGGAGGAATTTGGGCTCTTCGGAGAAACACCAGTGTGCGTCCCAAGTGAAACCGGGGCGTCTCCCCCAGGACGTCGCCGAACGGCAGTCGGATGCCAGAGGTGTACTTCCAGCCGGAAAAAGAGGGAAAAGGACAGCTTTCCCAGGGACAATTCTGGACCCTTGGGACCATCCAGAATCACCAAGGCCTCCCTCAACTTTGCACGGCCTGGGGAACGCTCTTCCGCCTGTCCAGCAATCCCCACGTCAAAACCTTTCTCGGCAGAGGCAGGCACTCTCTCCCTTGTACTAGATAGCTCGGCAGAGCCTTCCGAGAAACATGCTGCGTCATTCAGCTTGAACGTGGGACGCGGAGGGGAGAGGACGCTTTCTCCCCGTTTGCAGGCGCCTTGCGCTTGGCTTCACAGCTGCCTGGAACAGCACTAGCGGCCCGACGTCTCTGCACGGCAGGACTGTCGTTGTGGGCCGAGGCTGCGTGTTCTCCCAAAGCGAAAACCGTGCTGGCAATCCCTTTCTAGGAACTCCTCCCACGGCTCCCCAGGTTCGGCTCCGGCCGAACGAAAGGTGAGCTCGGGCCTCAAGGTGAAGTTCCAGTGTTTCACGTCAGGGGGCTTGGGTGTGCAGGGGTCTCCAATGAGGCCATACTCCACCACGGAGTGCCTTAACCCTGCGACGCCCCTGGGGACACACAGGGTAGGAGCCCATTCACCAGTTTCGCAGGATGACCTCTCTCCGTGCCGGAACGGCGGCCTCTGGCTTCTGAGGAACCTTAGCGTAAGCAGGCCCCTGGAGACAGCTCTTCGCTTTCATAGCTAGGGCAGGGTACTCCTCTCTGGGTTGCCCAGGTAGAGTGGCCCAGTCGTCAGAGAGACTGGCGAAAGCAGCGCTGGGCGGACTCCCTTTGCCAGTCAGTCGCACGGCCTCCTTGACTGAGAGAGAACT
Source organism: Grampus griseus (assembly GCF_964374135.1). Lineage (NCBI taxonomy): Eukaryota > Metazoa > Chordata > Mammalia > Artiodactyla > Delphinidae > Grampus > Grampus griseus. The sequence goes on along the minus strand of NW_028133347.1, from coordinate 833,664 downwards.
GCAGTGCCAAAAGACACCGCGCTGACGACTGGCTCCAGGAAGAGACTCGGGACAGCACTCTCACAGAAGCGAAAGCTAGGCTGTGGGCCCAGCCTGAGGAGCAGTACGTACGTTCGCCACACTGCTTTACACAGCTAGGCGTGAGCCGGAGAGCCTTGGTCACTGAGGCCTACCTGAGGTACTGCCATACTTACCCAGTAGATCCCACGCAGAGGTCCCTGTGCCCAAAAGGGCCTCCACGGAAGGGCCCTGTTCCTCCCGTTGTGTTTCCTTGAGGTAATCAGAAACCGCTGAGGATACCTGTAGGAGCTCAGGTATGAAGCTGGGCGACCCTGGCCAAACCTGGTTCCCCTCCGTGGTAGACGAGACAGTGGCGGGTCCTAAGCTGCCTGAGGCACACTCCTCGCGCGCACCTTCTCTTTGCTGCCGGAAGGCCTCACATAAGAAGTCTGAGTTGACTCGTGACGGAAGAAGTCTGAGTTGACTCGTGTGAGGCCTGCTGCTCTCAGTTCCTTGCTGGGAGCTTCAGCAGGAGCGCTCTGGAGCTCGCCGGCAGAAGAATTGTGAGTCCCCCCGCCCCACCCCGGCCTCGAGCAAAAGTCCAGATTTCCCCCGTTAGGAACACCTCGGAGCGCCAGAGGGAGCGGAGGGGCATGCGTTAACGGAATGCTTCAACCGTGGAAGGTATTTCACGAGACACTGTGCACTCACGTTCGTTGTAACAACTGTCAAAGGGCCCTCACTGTATGCCTTCCAACTCCTCGGCTGTGTTGGAGCCCCAGGAAGTAAATGCGTTCGTTTGACTAAGCTCCGTGAATGTGCAACGGTGATGGCGAAGCGCTGCCCTGTTCGCTCGAAAGCTCTCGTTCGTGCGGCCTTCACACGGCCTCAAGGTACGCAGTCCTAAACAGCCTTACATTCCATGCTGGTGTGCCCAGGCCCCCACCCACCCGCGGGGAGGAATTTGGGCTCTTCGGAGAAACACCAGTGTGCGTCCCAAGTGAAACCGGGGCGTCTCCCCCAGGACGTCGCCGAACGGCAGTCGGATGCCAGAGGTGTACTTCCAGCCGGAAAAAGAGGGAAAAGGACAGCTTTCCCAGGGACAATTCTGGACCCTTGGGACCATCCAGAATCACCAAGGCCTCCCTCAACTTTGCACGGCCTGGGGAACGCTCTTCCGCCTGTCCAGCAATCCCCACGTCAAAACCTTTCTCGGCAGAGGCAGGCACTCTCTCCCTTGTACTAGATAGCTCGGCAGAGCCTTCCGAGAAACATGCTGCGTCATTCAGCTTGAACGTGGGACGCGGAGGGGAGAGGACGCTTTCTCCCCGTTTGCAGGCGCCTTGCGCTTGGCTTCACAGCTGCCTGGAACAGCACTAGCGGCCCGACGTCTCTGCACGGCAGGACTGTCGTTGTGGGCCGAGGCTGCGTGTTCTCCCAAAGCGAAAACCGTGCTGGCAATCCCTTTCTAGGAACTCCTCCCACGGCTCCCCAGGTTCGGCTCCGGCCGAACGAAAGGTGACCTCGGGCCTCAAGGTGAAGTTCCAGTGTTTCACGTCAGGGGGCTTGGGTGTGCAGGGGTCTCCAATGAGGCCATACTCCACCACGGAGTGCCTTAACCCTGCGACGCCCCTGGGGACACACAGGGTAGGAGCCCATTCACCAGTTTCGCAGGATGACCTCTCTCCGTGCCGGAACGGCGGCCTCTGGCTTCTGAGGAACCTTAGCGTAAGCAGGCCCCTGGAGACAGCTCTTCGCTTTCATAGCTAGGGCAGGGTACTCCTCTCTGGGTTGCCCAGGTAGAGTGGCCCAGTCGTCAGAGAGACTGGCGAAAGCAGCGCTGGGCGGACTCCCTTTGCCAGTCAGTCGCACGGCCTCCTTGACTGAGAGAGAACTGCAGTGCCAAAAGACACCGCGCTGACGACTGGCTCCAGGAAGAGACTCGGGACAGCACTCTCACAGAAGCGAAAGCTAGGCTGTGGGCCCAGCCTGAGGAGCAGTACGTACGTTCGCCACACTGCTTTACACAGCTAGGCGTGAGCCGGAGAGCCTTGGTCACTGAGGCCTACCTGAGGTACTGCCATACTTACCCAGTAGATCCCACGCAGAGGTCCCTGTGCCCAAAAGGGCCTCCACGGAAGGGCCCTGTTCCTCCCGTTGTGTTTCCTTGAGGTAATCAGAAACCGCTGAGGATACCTGTAGGAGCTCAGGTATGAAGCTGGGCGACCCTGGCCAAACCTGGTTCCCCTCCGTGGTAGACGAGACAGTGGCGGGTCCTAAGCTGCCTGAGGCACACTCCTCGCGCGCACCTTCTCTTTGCTGCCGGAAGGCCTCACATAAGAAGTCTGAGTTGACTCGTGACGGAAGAAGTCTGAGTTGACTCGTGTGAGGCCTGCTGCTCTCAGTTCCTTGCTGGGAGCTTCAGCAGGAGCGCTCTGGAGCTCGCCGGCAGAAGAATTGTGAGTCCCCCCGCCCCACCCCGGCCTCGAGCAAAAGTCCAGATTTCCCCCGTTAGGAACACCTCGGAGCGCCAGAGGGAGCGGAGGGGCATGCGTTAACGGAATGCTTCAACCGTGGAAGGTATTTCACGAGACACTGTGCACTCACGTTCGTTGTAACAACTGTCAAAGGGCCCTCACTGTATGCCTTCCAACTCCTCGGCTGTGTTGGAGCCCCAGGAAGTAAATGCGTTCGTTTGACTAAGCTCCGTGAATGTGCAACGGTGATGGCGAAGCGCTGCCCTGTTCGCTCGAAAGCTCTCGTTCGTGCGGCCTTCACACGGCCTCAAGGTACGCAGTCCTAAACAGCCTTACATTCCATGCTGGTGTGCCCAGGCCCCCACCCACCCGCGGGGAGGAATTTGGGCTCTTCGGAGAAACACCAGTGTGCGTCCCAAGTGAAACCGGGGCGTCTCCCCCAGGACGTCGCCGAACGGCAGTCGGATGCCAGAGGTGTACTTCCAGCCGGAAAAAGAGGGAAAAGGACAGCTTTCCCAGGGACAATTCTGGACCCTTGGGACCATCCAGAATCACCAAGGCCTCCCTCAACTTTGCACGGCCTGGGGAACGCTCTTCCGCCTGTCCAGCAATCCCCACGTCAAAACCTTTCTCGGCAGAGGCAGGCACTCTCTCCCTTGTACTAGATAGCTCGGCAGAGCCTTCCGAGAAACATGCTGCGTCATTCAGCTTGAACGTGGGACGCGGAGGGGAGAGGACGCTTTCTCCCCGTTTGCAGGCGCCTTGCGCTTGGCTTCACAGCTGCCTGGAACAGCACTAGCGGCCCGACGTCTCTGCACGGCAGGACTGTCGTTGTGGGCCGAGGCTGCGTGTTCTCCCAAAGCGAAAACCGTGCTGGCAATCCCTTTCTAGGAACTCCTCCCACGGCTCCCCAGGTTCGGCTCCGGCCGAACGAAAGGTGACCTCGGGCCTCAAGGTGAAGTTCCAGTGTTTCACGTCAGGGGGCTTGGGTGTGCAGGGGTCTCCAATGAGGCCATACTCCACCACGGAGTGCCTTAACCCTGCGACGCCCCTGGGGACACACAGGGTAGGAGCCCATTCACCAGTTTCGCAGGATGACCTCTCTCCGTGCCGGAACGGCGGCCTCTGGCTTCTGAGGAACCTTAGCGTAAGCAGGCCCCTGGAGACAGCTCTTCGCTTTCATAGCTAGGGCAGGGTACTCCTCTCTGGGTTGCCCAGGTAGAGTGGCCCAGTCGTCAGAGAGACTGGCGAAAGCAGCGCTGGGCGGACTCCCTTTGCCAGTCAGTCGCACGGCCTCCTTGACTGAGAGAGAACTGCAGTGCCAAAAGACACCGCGCTGACGACTGGCTCCAGGAAGAGACTCGGGACAGCACTCTCACAGAAGCGAAAGCTAGGCTGTGGGCCCAGCCTGAGGAGCAGTACGTACGTTCGCCACACTGCTTTACACAGCTAGGCGTGAGCCGGAGAGCCTTGGTCACTGAGGCCTACCTGAGGTACTGCCATACTTACCCAGTAGATCCCACGCAGAGGTCCCTGTGCCCAAAAGGGCCTCCACGGAAGGGCCCTGTTCCTCCCGTTGTGTTTCCTTGAGGTAATCAGAAACCGCTGAGGATACCTGTAGGAGCTCAGGTATGAAGCTGGGCGACCCTGGCCAAACCTGGTTCCCCTCCGTGGTAGACGAGACAGTGGCGGGTCCTAAGCTGCCTGAGGCACACTCCTCGCGCGCACCTTCTCTTTGCTGCCGGAAGGCCTCACATAAGAAGTCTGAGTTGACTCGTGACGGAAGAAGTCTGAGTTGACTCGTGTGAGGCCTGCTGCTCTCAGTTCCTTGCTGGGAGCTTCAGCAGGAGCGCTCTGGAGCTCGCCGGCAGAAGAATTGTGAGTCCCCCCGCCCCACCCCGGCCTCGAGCAAAAGTCCAGATTTCCCCCGTTAGGAACACCTCGGAGCGCCAGAGGGAGCGGAGGGGCATGCGTTAACGGAATGCTTCAACCGTGGAAGGTATTTCACGAGACACTGTGCACTCACGTTCGTTGTAACAACTGTCAAAGGGCCCTCACTGTATGCCTTCCAACTCCTCGGCTGTGTTGGAGCCCCAGGAAGTAAATGCGTTCGTTTGACTAAGCTCCGTGAATGTGCAACGGTGATGGCGAAGCGCTGCCCTGTTCGCTCGAAAGCTCTCGTTCGTGCGGCCTTCACACGGCCTCAAGGTACGCAGTTCTAAACAGCCTTACATTCCATGCTGGTGTGCCCAGGCCCCCACCCACCGGCGGGGAGGAATTTGGGCTCTTCGGAGAAACACCAGTGTGCGTCCCAAGTGAAACCGGGGCGTCTCCCCCAGGACGTCGCCGAACGGCAGTCGGATGCCAGAGGTGTACTTCCAGCCGGAAAAAGAGGGAAAAGGACAGCTTTCCCAGGGACAATTCTGGACCCTTGGGACCATCCAGAATCACCAAGGCCTCAACTTTGCACGGCCTGGGGAACGCTCTTCCGCCTGTCCAGCAATCCCCACGTCAAAACCTTTCTCGGCAGAGGCAGGCACTCTCTCCCTTGTACTAGATAGCTCGGCAGAGCCTTCCGAGAAACATGCTGCGTCATTCAGCTTCAACGTGGGACGCGGAGGGGAGAGGACGCTTTCTCCCCGTTTGCAGGCGCCTTGCGCTTGGCTTCACAGCTGCCTGGAACAGCACTAGCGGCCCGACGTCTCTGCACGGCAGGACTGTCGTTGTGGGCCGAGGCTGCGTGTTCTCCCAAAGCGAAAACCGTGCTGGCAATCCCTTTCTAGGAACTCCTCCCACGGCTCCCCAGGTTCGGCTCCGGCCGAACGAAAGGTGAGCTCGGGCCTCAAGGTGAAGTTCCAGTGTTTCACGTCAGGGGACTTGGGTGTGCAGGGGTCTCCAATGAGGCCATACTCCACCACGGAGTGCCTTAACCCTGCGACGCCCCTGGGGACACACAGGGTAGGAGCCCATTCACCAGTTTCGCAGGATGACCTCTCTCCGTGCCGGAACGGCGGCCTCTGGCTTCTGAGGAACCTTAGCGTAAGCAGGCCCCTGGAGACAGCTCTTCGCTTTCATAGCTAGGGCAGGGTACTCCTCTCTGGGTTGCCCAGGTAGAGTGGCCCAGTCGTCAGAGAGACTGGCGAAAGCAGCGCTGGGCGGACTCCCTTTGCCAGTCAGTCGCACGGCCTCCTTGACTGAGAGAGAACTGCAGTGCCAAAAGACACCGCGCTGACGACTGGCTCCAGGAAGAGACTCGGGACAGCACTCTCACAGAAGCGAAAGCTAGGCTGTGGGCCCAGCCTGAGGAGCAGTACGTACGTTCGCCACACTGCTTTACACAGCTAGGCGTGAGCCGGAGAGCCTTGGTCACCGAGGCCTACCTGAGGTACTGCCATACTTACCCAGTAGATCCCACGCAGAGGTCCCTGTGCCCAAAAGGGCCTCCACGGAAGGGCCCTGTTCCTCCCGTTGTGTTTCCTTGAGGTAATCAGAAACCGCTGAGGATACCTGTAGGAGCTCAGGTATGAAGCTGGGCGACCCTGGCCAAACCTGGTTCCCCTCCGTGGTAGACGAGACAGTGGCGGGTCCTAAGCTGCCTGAGGCACACTCCTCGCGCGCACCTTCTCTTTGCTGCCGGAAGGCCTCACATAAGAAGTCTGAGTTGACTCGTGACAGAAGAAGTCTGAGTTGACTCGTGTGAGGCCTGCTGCTCTCAGTTCCTTGCTGGGAGCTTCAGCAGGAGCGCCCTGGAGCTCGCCGGCAGAAGAATTGTGAGTCCCCCCGCCGCACCCCGGCCTCGAGCAAAAGTCCAGATTTCCCCCGTTAGGAACACCTCGGAGCGCCAGAGGGAGCGGAGGGGCATGCGTTAACGGAATGCTTCAACCGTGGAAGGTATTTCACGAGACACTGTGCACTCACGTTCGTTGTAACAACTGTCAAAGGGCCCTCACTGTATGCCTTCCAACTCCTCGGCTGTGTTGGAGCCCCAGGAAGTAAATGCGTTCGTTTGACTAAGCTCCGTGAATGTGCAACGGTGATGGCGAAGCGCTGCCCTGTTCGCTCGAAAGCTCTCGTTCGTGCGGCCTTCACACGGCCTCAAGGTACGCAGTTCTAAACAGCCTTACATTCCATGCTGGTGTGCCCAGGCCCCCACCCACCCGCAGGGAGGAATTTGGGCTCTTCTGAGAAACACCAGTGTGCGTCCCAAGTGAAACCGGGGCGTCTCCCCCAGGACGTCGCCGAACGGCAGTCGGATGCCAGAGGTGTACTTCCAGCCGGAAAAAGAGGGAAAAGGACAGCTTTCCCAGGGACAATTCTGGACCCTTGGGACCATCCAGAATCACCAAGGCCTCAACTTTGCACGGCCTGGGGAACGCTCTTCCGCCTGTCCAGCAATCCCCACGTCAAAACCTTTCTCGGCAGAGGCAGGCACTCTCTCCCTTGTACTAGATAGCTCGGCAGAGCCTTCCGAGAAACATGCTGCGTCATTCAGCTTCAACGTGGGACGCGGAGGGGAGAGGACGCTTTCTCCCCGTTTGCAGGCGCCTTGCGCTTGGCTTCACAGCTGCCTGGAACAGCACTAGCGGCCCGACGTCTCTGCACGGCAGGACTGTCGTTGTGGGCCGAGGCTGCGTGTTCTCCCAAAGCGAAAACCGTGCTGGCAATCCCTTTCTAGGAACTCCTCCCACGGCTCCCCAGGTTCGGCTCCGGCCGAACGAAAGGTGAGCTCGGGCCTCAAGGTGAAGTTCCAGTGTTTCACGTCAGGGGACTTGGGTGTGCAGGGGTCTCCAATGAGGCCATACTCCACCACGGAGTGCCTTAACCCTGCGACGCCCCTGGGGACACACAGGGTAGGAGCCCATTCACCAGTTTCGCAGGATGACCTCTCTCCGTGCCGGAACGGCGGCCTCTGGCTTCTGAGGAACCTTAGCGTAAGCAGGCCCCTGGAGACAGCTCTTCGCTTTCATAGCTAGGGCAGGGTACTCCTCTCTGGGTTGCCCAGGTAGAGTGGCCCAGTCGTCAGAGAGACTGGCGAAAGCAGCGCTGGGCGGACTCCCTTTGCCAGTCAGTCGCACGGCCTCCTTGACTGAGAGAGAACTGCAGTGCCAAAAGACACCGCGCTGACGACTGGCTCCAGGAAGAGACTCGGGACAGCACTCTCACAGAAGCGAAAGCTAGGCTGTGGGCCCAGCCTGAGGAGCAGTACGTACGTTCGCCACACTGCTTTACACAGCTAGGCGTGAGCCGGAGAGCCTTGGTCACCGAGGCCTACCTGAGGTACTGCCATACTTACCCAGTAGATCCCACGCAGAGGTCCCTGTGCCCAAAAGGGCCTCCACGGAAGGGCCCTGTTCCTCCCGTTGTGTTTCCTTGAGGTAATCAGAAACCGCTGAGGATACCTGTAGGAGCTCAGGTATGAAGCTGGGCGACCCTGGCCAAACCTGGTTCCCCTCCGTGGTAGACGAGACAGTGGCGGGTCCTAAGCTGCCTGAGGCACACTCCTCGCGCGCACCTTCTCTTTGCTGCCGGAAGGCCTCACATAAGAAGTCTGAGTTGACTCGTGACGGAAGAAGTCTGAGTTGACTCGTGTGAGGCCTGCTGCTCTCAGTTCCTTGCTGGGAGCTTCAGCAGGAGCGCCCTGGAGCTCGCCGGCAGAAGAATTGTGAGTCCCCCCGCCCCACCCCGGCCTCGAGCAAAAGTCCAGATTTCCCCCGTTAGGAACACCTCGGAGCGCCAGAGGGAGCGGAGGGGCATGCGTTAACGGAATGCTTCAACCGTGGAAGGTATTTCACGAGACACTGTGCACTCACGTTCGTTGTAACAACTGTCAAAGGGCCCTCACTGTATGCCTTCCAACTCCTCGGCTGTGTTGGAGCCCCAGGAAGTAAATGCGTTCGTTTGACTAAGCTCCGTGAATGTGCAACGGTGATGGCGAAGCGCTGCCCTGTTCGCTCGAAAGCTCTCGTTCGTGCGGCCTTCACACGGCCTCAAGGTACGCAGTTCTAAACAGCCTTACATTCCATGCTGGTGTGCCCAGGCCCCCACCCACCCGCGGGGAGGAATTTGGGCTCTTCTGAGAAACACCAGTGTGCGTCCCAAGTGAAACCGGGGCGTCTCCCCCAGGACGTCGCCGAACGGCAGTCGGATGCCAGAGGTGTACTTCCAGCCGGAAAAAGAGGGAAAAGGACAGCTTTCCCAGGGACAATTCTGGACCCTTGGGACCATCCAGAATCACCAAGGCCTCAACTTTGCACGGCCTGGGGAACGCTCTTCCGCCTGTCCAGCAATCCCCACGTCAAAACCTTTCTCGGCAGAGGCAGGCACTCTCTCCCTTGTACTAGATAGCTCGGCAGAGCCTTCCGAGAAACATGCTGCGTCATTCAGCTTCAACGTGGGACGCGGAGGGGAGAGGACGCTTTCTCCCCGTTTGCAGGCGCCTTGCGCTTGGCTTCACAGCTGCCTGGAACAGCACTAGCGGCCCGACGTCTCTGCACGGCAGGACTGTCGTTGTGGGCCGAGGCTGCGTGTTCTCCCAAAGCGAAAACCGTGCTGGCAATCCCTTTCTAGGAACTCCTCCCACGGCTCCCCAGGTTCGGCTCCGGCCGAACGAAAGGTGAGCTCGGGCCTCAAGGTGAAGTTCCAGTGTTTCACGTCAGGGGACTTGGGTGTGCAGGGGTCTCCAATGAGGCCATACTCCACCACGGAGTGCCTTAACCCTGCGACGCCCCTGGGGACACACAGGGTAGGAGCCCATTCACCAGTTTCGCAGGATGACCTCTCTCCGTGCCGGAACGGCGGCCTCTGGCTTCTGAGGAACCTTAGCGTAAGCAGGCCCCTGGAGACAGCTCTTCGCTTTCATAGCTAGGGCAGGGTACTCCTCTCTGGGTTGCCCAGGTAGAGTGGCCCAGTCGTCAGAGAGACTGGCGAAAGCAGCGCTGGGCGGACTCCCTTTGCCAGTCAGTCGCACGGCCTCCTTGACTGAGAGAGAACTGCAGTGCCAAAAGACACCGCGCTGACGACTGGCTCCAGGAAGAGACTCGGGACAGCACTCTCACAGAAGCGAAAGCTAGGCTGTGGGCCCAGCCTGAGGAGCAGTACGTACGTTCGCCACACTGCTTTACACAGCTAGGCGTGAGCCGGAGAGCCTTGGTCACCGAGGCCTACCTGAGGTACTGCCATACTTACCCAGTAGATCCCACGCAGAGGTCCCTGTGCCCAAAAGGGCCTCCACGGAAGGGCCCTGTTCCTCCCGTTGTGTTTCCTTGAGGTAATCAGAAACCGCTGAGGATACCTGTAGGAGCTCAGGTATGAAGCTGGGCGACCCTGGCCAAACCTGGTTCCCCTCCGTGGTAGACGAGACAGTGACGGGTCCTAAGCTGCCTGAGGCACACTCCTCGCGCGCACCTTCTCTTTGCTGCCGGAAGGCCTCACATAAGAAGTCTGAGTTGACTCGTGACAGAAGAAGTCTGAGTTGACTCGTGTGAGGCCTGCTGCTCTCAGTTCCTTGCTGGGAGCTTCAGCAGGAGCGCCCTGGAGCTCGCCGGCAGAAGAATTGTGAGTCCCCCCGCCCCACCCCGGCCTCGAGCAAAAGTCCAGATTTCCCCCGTTAGGAACACCTCGGAGCGCCAGAGGGAGCGGAGGGGCATGCGTTAACGGAATGCTTCAACCGTGGAAGGTATTTCACGAGACACTGTGCACTCACGTTCGTTGTAACAACTGTCAAAGGGCCCTCACTGTATGCCTTCCAACTCCTCGGCTGTGTTGGAGCCCCAGGAAGTAAATGCGTTCGTTTGACTAAGCTCCGTGAATGTGCAACGGTGATGGCGAAGCGCTGCCCTGTTCGCTCGAAAGCTCTCGTTCGTGCGGCCTTCACACGGCCTCAAGGTACGCAGTTCTAAACAGCCTTACATTCCATGCTGGTGTGCCCAGGCCCCCACCCACCCGCGGGGAGGAATTTGGGCTCTTCTGAGAAACACCAGTGTGCGTCCCAAGTGAAACCGGGGCGTCTCCCCCAGGACGTCGCCGAACGGCAGTCGGATGCCAGAGGTGTACTTCCAGCCGGAAAAAGAGGGAAAAGGACAGCTTTCCCAGGGACAATTCTGGACCCTTGGGACCATCCAGAATCACCAAGGCCTCAACTTTGCACGGCCTGGGGAACGCTCTTCCGCCTGCCCAGCAATCCCCACGTCAAAACCTTTCTCGGCAGAGGCAGGCACTCTCTCCCTTGTACTAGATAGCTCGGCAGAGCCTTCCGAGAAACATGCTGCGTCATTCAGCTTCAACGTGGGACGCGGAGGGGAGAGGACGCTTTCTCCCCGTTTGCAGGCGCCTTGCGCTTGGCTTCACAGCTGCCTGGAACAGCACTAGCGGCCCGACGTCTCTGCACGGCAGGACTGTCGTTGTGGGCCGAGGCTGCGTGTTCTCCCAAAGCGAAAACCGTGCTGGCAATCCCTTTCTAGGAACTCCTCCCACGGCTCCCCAGGTTCGGCTCCGGCCGAACGAAAGGTGAGCTCGGGCCTCAAGGTGAAGTTCCAGTGTTTCACGTCAGGGGACTTGGGTGTGCAGGGGTCTCCAATGAGGCCATACTCCACCACGGAGTGCCTTAACCCTGCGACGCCCCTGGGGACACACAGGGTAGGAGCCCATTCACCAGTTTCGCAGGATGACCTCTCTCCGTGCCGGAACGGCGGCCTCTGGCTTCTGAGGAACCTTAGCGTAAGCAGGCCCCTGGAGACAGCTCTTCGCTTTCATAGCTAGGGCAGGGTACTCCTCTCTGGGTTGCCCAGGTAGAGTGGCCCAGTCGTCAGAGAGACTGGCGAAAGCAGCGCTGGGCGGACTCCCTTTGCCAGTCAGTCGCACGGCCTCCTTGACTGAGAGAGAACTGCAGTGCCAAAAGACACCGCGCTGACGACTGGCTCCAGGAAGAGACTCGGGACAGCACTCTCACAGAAGCGAAAGCTAGGCTGTGGGCCCAGCCTGAGGAGCAGTACGTACGTTCGCCACACTGCTTTACACAGCTAGGCGTGAGCCGGAGAGCCTTGGTCACCGAGGCCTACCTGAGGTACTGCCATACTTACCCAGTAGATCCCACGCAGAGGTCCCTGTGCCCAAAAGGGCCTCCACGGAAGGGCCCTGTTCCTCCCGTTGTGTTTCCTTGAGGTAATCAGAAACCGCTGAGGATAACTGTAGGAGCTCAGGTATGAAGCTGGGCGACCCTGGCCAAACCTGGTTCCCCTCCGTGGTAGACGAGACAGTGGCGGGTCCTAAGCTGCCTGAGGCACACTCCTCGCGCGCACCTTCTCTTTGCTGCCGGAAGGCCTCACATAAGAAGTCTGAGTTGACTCGTGACAGAAGAAGTCTGAGTTGACTCGTGTGAGGCCTGCTGCTCTCAGTTCCTTGCTGGGAGCTTCAGCAGGAGCGCCCTGGAGCTCGCCGGCAGAAGAATTGTGAGTCCCCCCGCCCCACCCCGGCCTCGAGCAAAAGTCCAGATTTCCCCCGTTAGGAACACCTCGGAGCGCCAGAGGGAGCGGAGGGGCATGCGTTAACGGAATGCTTCAACCGTGGAAGGTATTTCACGAGACACTGTGCACTCACGTTCGTTGTAACAACTGTCAAAGGGCCCTCACTGTATGCCTTCCAACTCCTCGGCTGTGTTGGAGCCCCAGGAAGTAAATGCGTTCGTTTGACTAAGCTCCGTGAATGTGCAACGGTGATGGCGAAGCGCTGCCCTGTTCGCTCGAAAGCTCTCGTTCGTGCGGCCTTCACACGGCCTCAAGGTACGCAGTTCTAAACAGCCTTACATTCCATGCTGGTGTGCCCAGGCCCCCACCCACCCGCAGGGAGGAATTTGGGCTCTTCTGAGAAACACCAGTGTGCGTCCCAAGTGAAACCGGGGCGTCTCCCCCAGGACGTCGCCGAACGGCAGTCGGATGCCAGAGGTGTACTTCCAGCCGGAAAAAGAGGGAAAAGGACAGCTTTCCCAGGGACAATTCTGGACCCTTGGGACCATCCAGAATCACCAAGGCCTCAACTTTGCACGGCCTGGGGAACGCTCTTCCGCCTGCCCAGCAATCCCCACGTCAAAACCTTTCTCGGCAGAGGCAGGCACTCTCTCCCTTGTACTAGATAGCTCGGCAGAGCCTTCCGAGAAACATGCTGCGTCATTCAGCTTGAACGTGGGACGCGGAGGGGAGAGGACGCTTTCTCCCCGTTTGCAGGCGCCTTGCGCTTGGCTTCACAGCTGCCTGGAACAGCACTAGCGGCCCGACGTCTCTGCACGGCAGGACTGTCGTTGTGGGCCGAGGCTGCGTGTTCTCCCAAAGCGAAAACCGTGCTGGCAATCCCTTTCTAGGAACTCCTCCCACGGCTCCCCAGGTTCGGCTCCGGCCGAACGAAAGGTGAGCTCGGGCCTCAAGGTGAAGTTCCAGTGTTTCACGTCAGGGGACTTGGGTGTGCAGGGGTCTCCAATGAGGCCATACTCCACCACGGAGTGCCTTAACCCTGCGACGCCCCTGGGGACACACAGGGTAGGAGCCCATTCACCAGTTTCGCAGGATGACCTCTCTCCGTGCCGGAACGGCGGCCTCTGGCTTCTGAGGAACCTTAGCGTAAGCAGGCCCCTGGAGACAGCTCTTCGCTTTCATAGCTAGGGCAGGGTACTCCTCTCTGGGTTGCCCAGGTAGAGTGGCCCAGTCGTCAGAGAGACTGGCGAAAGCAGCGCTGGGCGGACTCCCTTTGCCAGTCAGTCGCACGGCCTCCTTGACTGAGAGAGAACTGCAGTGCCAAAAGACACCGCGCTGACGACTGGCTCCAGGAAGAGACTCGGGACAGCACTCTCACAGAAGCGAAAGCTAGGCTGTGGGCCCAGCCTGAGGAGCAGTACGTACGTTCGCCACACTGCTTTACACAGCTAGGCGTGAGCCGGAGAGCCTTGGTCACCGAGGCCTACCTGAGGTACTGCCATACTTACCCAGTAGATCCCACGCAGAGGTCCCTGTGCCCAAAAGGGCCTCCACGGAAGGGCCCTGTTCCTCCCGTTGTGTTTCCTTGAGGTAATCAGAAACCGCTGAGGATACCTGTAGGAGCTCAGGTATGAAGCTGGGCGACCCTGGCCAAACCTGGTTCCCCTCCGTGGTAGACGAGACAGTGGCGGGTCCTAAGCTGCCTGAGGCACACTCCTCGCGCGCACCTTCTCTTTGCTGCCGGAAGGCCTCACATAAGAAGTCTGAGTTGACTCGTGACAGAAGAAGTCTGAGTTGACTCGTGTGAGGCCTGCTGCTCTCAGTTCCTTGCTGGGAGCTTCAGCAGGAGCGCCCTGGAGCTCGCCGGCAGAAGAATTGTGAGTCCCCCCGCCCCACCCCGGCCTCGAGCAAAAGTCCAGATTTCCCCCGTTAGGAACACCTCGGAGCGCCAGAGGGAGCGGAGGGGCATGCGTTAACGGAATGCTTCAACCGTGGAAGGTATTTCACGAGACACTGTGCACTCACGTTCGTTGTAACAACTGTCAAAGGGCCCTCACTGTATGCCTTCCAACTCCTCGGCTGTGTTGGAGCCCCAGGAAGTAAATGCGTTCGTTTGACTAAGCTCCGTGAATGTGCAACGGTGATGGCGAAGCGCTGCCCTGTTCGCTCGAAAGCTCTCGTTCGTGCGGCCTTCACACGGCCTCAAGGTACGCAGTTCTAAACAGCCTTACATTCCATGCTGGTGTGCCCAGGCCCCCACCCACCCGCGGGGAGGAATTTGGGCTCTTCTGAGAAACACCAGTGTGCGTCCCAAGTGAAACCGGGGCGTCTCCCCCAGGACGTCGCCGAACGGCAGTCGGATGCCAGAGGTGTACTTCCAGCCGGAAAAAGAGGGAAAAGGACAGCTTTCCCAGGGACAATTCTGGACCCTTGGGACCATCCAGAATCACCAAGGCCTCAACTTTGCACGGCCTGGGGAACGCTCTTCCGCCTGTCCAGCAATCCCCACGTCAAAACCTTTCTCGGCAGAGGCAGGCACTCTCTCCCTTGTACTAGATAGCTCGGCAGAGCCTTCCGAGAAACATGCTGCGTCATTCAGCTTCAACGTGGGACGCGGAGGGGAGAGGACGCTTTCTCCCCGTTTGCAGGCGCCTTGCGCTTGGCTTCACAGCTGCCTGGAACAGCACTAGCGGCCCGACGTCTCTGCACGGCAGGACTGTCGTTGTGGGCCGAGGCTGCGTGTTCTCCCAAAGCGAAAACCGTGCTGGCAATCCCTTTCTAGGAACTCCTCCCACGGCTCCCCAGGTTCGGCTCCGGCCGAACGAAAGGTGAGCTCGGGCCTCAAGGTGAAGTTCCAGTGTTTCACGTCAGGGGACTTGGGTGTGCAGGGGTCTCCAATGAGGCCATACTCCACCACGGAGTGCCTTAACCCTGCGACGCCCCTGGGGACACACAGGGTAGGAGCCCATTCACCAGTTTCGCAGGATGACCTCTCTCCGTGCCGGAACGGCGGCCTCTGGCTTCTGAGGAACCTTAGCGTAAGCAGGCCCCTGGAGACAGCTCTTCGCTTTCATAGCTAGGGCAGGGTACTCCTCTCTGGGTTGCCCAGGTAGAGTGGCCCAGTCGTCAGAGAGACTGGCGAAAGCAGCGCTGGGCGGACTCCCTTTGCCAGTCAGTCGCACGGCCTCCTTGACTGAGAGAGAACTGCAGTGCCAAAAGACACCGCGCTGACGACTGGCTCCAGGAAGAGACTCGGGACAGCACTCTCACAGAAGCGAAAGCTAGGCTGTGGGCCCAGCCTGAGGAGCAGTACGTACGTTCGCCACACTGCTTTACACAGCTAGGCGTGAGCCGGAGAGCCTTGGTCACCGAGGCCTACCTGAGGTACTGCCATACTTACCCAGTAGATCCCACGCAGAGGTCCCTGTGCCCAAAAGGGCCTCCACGGAAGGGCCCTGTTCCTCCCGTTGTGTTTCCTTGAGGTAATCAGAAACCGCTGAGGATACCTGTAGGAGCTCAGGTATGAAGCTGGGCGACCCTGGCCAAACCTGGTTCCCCTCCGTGGTAGACGAGACAGTGGCGGGTCCTAAGCTGCCTGAGGCACACTCCTCGCGCGCACCTTCTCTTTGCTGCCGGAAGGCCTCACATAAGAAGTCTGAGTTGACTCGTGACAGAAGAAGTCTGAGTTGACTCGTGTGAGGCCTGCTGCTCTCAGTTCCTTGCTGGGAGCTTCAGCAGGAGCGCCCTGGAGCTCGCCGGCAGAAGAATTGTGAGTCCCCCCGCCCCACCCCGGCCTCGAGCAAAAGTCCAGATTTCCCCCGTTAGGAACACCTCGGAGCGCCAGAGGGAGCGGAGGGGCATGCGTTAACGGAATGCTTCAACCGTGGAAGGTATTTCACGAGACACTGTGCACTCACGTTCGTTGTAACAACTGTCAAAGGGCCCTCACTGTATGCCTTCCAACTCCTCGGCTGTGTTGGAGCCCCAGGAAGTAAATGCGTTCGTTTGACTAAGCTCCGTGAATGTGCAACGGTGATGGCGAAGCGCTGCCCTGTTCGCTCGAAAGCTCTCGTTCGTGCGGCCTTCACACGGCCTCAAGGTACGCAGTTCTAAACAGCCTTACATTCCATGCTGGTGTGCCCAGGCCCCCACCCACCCGCAGGGAGGAATTTGGGCTCTTCTGAGAAACACCAGTGTGCGTCCCAAGTGAAACCGGGGCGTCTCCCCCAGGACGTCGCCGAACGGCAGTCGGATGCCAGAGGTGTACTTCCAGCCGGAAAAAGAGGGAAAAGGACAGCTTTCCCAGGGACAATTCTGGACCCTTGGGACCATCCAGAATCACCAAGGCCTCAACTTTGCACGGCCTGGGGAACGCTCTTCCGCCTGCCCAGCAATCCCCACGTCAAAACCTTTCTCGGCAGAGGCAGGCACTCTCTCCCTTGTACTAGATAGCTCGGCAGAGCCTTCCGAGAAACATGCTGCGTCATTCAGCTTGAACGTGGGACGCGGAGGGGAGAGGACGCTTTCTCCCCGTTTGCAGGCGCCTTGCGCTTGGCTTCACAGCTGCCTGGAACAGCACTAGCGGCCCGACGTCTCTGCACGGCAGGACTGTCGTTGTGGGCCGAGGCTGCGTGTTCTCCCAAAGCGAAAACCGTGCTGGCAATCCCTTTCTAGGAACTCCTCCCACGGCTCCCCAGGTTCGGCTCCGGCCGAACGAAAGGTGAGCTCGGGCCTCAAGGTGAAGTTCCAGTGTTTCACGTCAGGGGACTTGGGTGTGCAGGGGTCTCCAATGAGGCCATACTCCACCACGGAGTGCCTTAACCCTGCGACGCCCCTGGGGACACACAGGGTAGGAGCCCATTCACCAGTTTCGCAGGATGACCTCTCTCCGTGCCGGAACGGCGGCCTCTGGCTTCTGAGGAACCTTAGCGTAAGCAGGCCCCTGGAGACAGCTCTTCGCTTTCATAGCTAGGGCAGGGTACTCCTCTCTGGGTTGCCCAGGTAGAGTGGCCCAGTCGTCAGAGAGACTGGCGAAAGCAGCGCTGGGCGGACTCCCTTTGCCAGTCAGTCGCACGGCCTCCTTGACTGAGAGAGAACTGCAGTGCCAAAAGACACCGCGCTGACGACTGGCTCCAGGAAGAGACTCGGGACAGCACTCTCACAGAAGCGAAAGCTAGGCTGTGGGCCCAGCCTGAGGAGCAGTACGTACGTTCGCCACACTGCTTTACACAGCTAGGCGTGAGCCGGAGAGCCTTGGTCACCGAGGCCTACCTGAGGTACTGCCATACTTACCCAGTAGATCCCACGCAGAGGTCCCTGTGCCCAAAAGGGCCTCCACGGAAGGGCCCTGTTCCTCCCGTTGTGTTTCCTTGAGGTAATCAGAAACCGCTGAGGATACCTGTAGGAGCTCAGGTATGAAGCTGGGCGACCCTGGCCAAACCTGGTTCCCCTCCGTGGTAGACGAGACAGTGGCGGGTCCTAAGCTGCCTGAGGCACACTCCTCGCGCGCACCTTCTCTTTGCTGCCGGAAGGCCTCACATAAGAAGTCTGAGTTGACTCGTGACAGAAGAAGTCTGAGTTGACTCGTGTGAGGCCTGCTGCTCTCAGTTCCTTGCTGGGAGCTTCAGCAGGAGCGCCCTGGAGCTCGCCGGCAGAAGAATTGTGAGTCCCCCCGCCCCACCCCGGCCTCGAGCAAAAGTCCAGATTTCCCCCGTTAGGAACACCTCGGAGCGCCAGAGGGAGCGGAGGGGCATGCGTTAACGGAATGCTTCAACCGTGGAAGGTATTTCACGAGACACTGTGCACTCACGTTCGTTGTAACAACTGTCAAAGGGCCCTCACTGTATGCCTTCCAACTCCTCGGCTGTGTTGGAGCCCCAGGAAGTAAATGCGTTCGTTTGACTAAGCTCCGTGAATGTGCAACGGTGATGGCGAAGCGCTGCCCTGTTCGCTCGAAAGCTCTCGTTCGTGCGGCCTTCACACGGCCTCAAGGTACGCAGTTCTAAACAGCCTTACATTCCATGCTGGTGTGCCCAGGCCCCCACCCACCCGCGGGGAGGAATTTGGGCTCTTCTGAGAAACACCAGTGTGCGTCCCAAGTGAAACCGGGGCGTCTCCCCCAGGACGTCGCCGAACGGCAGTCGGATGCCAGAGGTGTACTTCCAGCCGGAAAAAGAGGGAAAAGGACAGCTTTCCCAGGGACAATTCTGGACCCTTGGGACCATCCAGAATCACCAAGGCCTCAACTTTGCACGGCCTGGGGAACGCTCTTCCGCCTGTCCAGCAATCCCCACGTCAAAACCTTTCTCGGCAGAGGCAGGCACTCTCTCCCTTGTACTAGATAGCTCGGCAGAGCCTTCCGAGAAACATGCTGCGTCATTCAGCTTCAACGTGGGACGCGGAGGGGAGAGGACGCTTTCTCCCCGTTTGCAGGCGCCTTGCGCTTGGCTTCACAGCTGCCTGGAACAGCACTAGCGGCCCGACGTCTCTGCACGGCAGGACTGTCGTTGTGGGCCGAGGCTGCGTGTTCTCCCAAAGCGAAAACCGTGCTGGCAATCCCTTTCTAGGAACTCCTCCCACGGCTCCCCAGGTTCGGCTCCGGCCGAACGAAAGGTGAGCTCGGGCCTCAAGGTGAAGTTCCAGTGTTTCACGTCAGGGGACTTGGGTGTGCAGGGGTCTCCAATGAGGCCATACTCCACCACGGAGTGCCTTAACCCTGCGACGCCCCTGGGGACACACAGGGTAGGAGCCCATTCACCAGTTTCGCAGGATGACCTCTCTCCGTGCCGGAACGGCGGCCTCTGGCTTCTGAGGAACCTTAGCGTAAGCAGGCCCCTGGAGACAGCTCTTCGCTTTCATAGCTAGGGCAGGGTACTCCTCTCTGGGTTGCCCAGGTAGAGTGGCCCAGTCGTCAGAGAGACTGGCGAAAGCAGCGCTGGGCGGACTCCCTTTGCCAGTCAGTCGCACGGCCTCCTTGACTGAGAGAGAACTGCAGTGCCAAAAGACACCGCGCTGACGACTGGCTCCAGGAAGAGACTCGGGACAGCACTCTCACAGAAGCGAAAGCTAGGCTGTGGGCCCAGCCTGAGGAGCAGTACGTACGTTCGCCACACTGCTTTACACAGCTAGGCGTGAGCCGGAGAGCCTTGGTCACCGAGGCCTACCTGAGGTACTGCCATACTTACCCAGTAGATCCCACGCAGAGGTCCCTGTGCCCAAAAGGGCCTCCACGGAAGGGCCCTGTTCCTCCCGTTGTGTTTCCTTGAGGTAATCAGAAACCGCTGAGGATACCTGTAGGAGCTCAGGTATGAAGCTGGGCGACCCTGGCCAAACCTGGTTCCCCTCCGTGGTAGACGAGACAGTGGCGGGTCCTAAGCTGCCTGAGGCACACTCCTCGCGCGCACCTTCTCTTTGCTGCCGGAAGGCCTCACATAAGAAGTCTGAGTTGACTCGTGACAGAAGAAGTCTGAGTTGACTCGTGTGAGGCCTGCTGCTCTCAGTTCCTTGCTGGGAGCTTCAGCAGGAGCGCCCTGGAGCTCGCCGGCAGAAGAATTGTGAGTCCCCCCGCCCCACCCCGGCCTCGAGCAAAAGTCCAGATTTCCCCCGTTAGGAACACCTCGGAGCGCCAGAGGGAGCGGAGGGGCATGCGTTAACGGAATGCTTCAACCGTGGAAGGTATTTCACGAGACACTGTGCACTCACGTTCGTTGTAACAACTGTCAAAGGGCCCTCACTGTATGCCTTCCAACTCCTCGGCTGTGTTGGAGCCCCAGGAAGTAAATGCGTTCGTTTGACTAAGCTCCGTGAATGTGCAACGGTGATGGCGAAGCGCTGCCCTGTTCGCTCGAAAGCTCTCGTTCGTGCGGCCTTCACACGGCCTCAAGGTACGCAGTTCTAAACAGCCTTACATTCCATGCTGGTGTGCCCAGGCCCCCACCCACCCGCAGGGAGGAATTTGGGCTCTTCTGAGAAACACCAGTGTGCGTCCCAAGTGAAACCGGGGCGTATCCCCCAGGACGTCGCCGAACGGCAGTCGGATGCCAGAGGTGTACTTCCAGCCGGAAAAAGAGGGAAAAGGACAGCTTTCCCAGGGACAATTCTGGACCCTTGGGACCATCCAGAATCACCAAGGCCTCAACTTTGCACGGCCTGGGGAACGCTCTTCCGCCTGCCCAGCAATCCCCACGTCAAAACCTTTCTCGGCAGAGGCAGGCACTCTCTCCCTTGTACTAGATAGCTCGGCAGAGCCTTCCGAGAAACATGCTGCGTCATTCAGCTTCAACGTGGGACGCGGAGGGGAGAGGACGCTTTCTCCCCGTTTGCAGGCGCCTTGCGCTTGGCTTCACAGCTGCCTGGAACAGCACTAGCGGCCCGACGTCTCTGCACGGCAGGACTGTCGTTGTGGGCCGAGGCTGCGTGTTCTCCCAAAGCGAAAACCGTGCTGGCAATCCCTTTCTAGGAACTCCTCCCACGGCTCCCCAGGTTCGGCTCCGGCCGAACGAAAGGTGAGCTCGGGCCTCAAGGTGAAGTTCCAGTGTTTCACGTCAGGGGACTTGGGTGTGCAGGGGTCTCCAATGAGGCCATACTCCACCACGGAGTGCCTTAACCCTGCGACGCCCCTGGGGACACACAGGGTAGGAGCCCATTCACCAGTTTCGCAGGATGACCTCTCTCCGTGCCGGAACGGCGGCCTCTGGCTTCTGAGGAACCTTAGCGTAAGCAGGCCCCTGGAGACAGCTCTTCGCTTTCATAGCTAGGGCAGGGTACTCCTCTCTGGGTTGCCCAGGTAGAGTGGCCCAGTCGTCAGAGAGACTGGCGAAAGCAGCGCTGGGCGGACTCCCTTTGCCAGTCAGTCGCACGGCCTCCTTGACTGAGAGAGAACTGCAGTGCCAAAAGACACCGCGCTGACGACTGGCTCCAGGAAGAGACTCGGGACAGCACTCTCACAGAAGCGAAAGCTAGGCTGTGGGCCCAGCCTGAGGAGCAGTACGTACGTTCGCCACACTGCTTTACACAGCTAGGCGTGAGCCGGAGAGCCTTGGTCACCGAGGCCTACCTGAGGTACTGCCATACTTACCCAGTAGATCCCACGCAGAGGTCCCTGTGCCCAAAAGGGCCTCCACGGAAGGGCCCTGTTCCTCCCGTTGTGTTTCCTTGAGGTAATCAGAAACCGCTGAGGATACCTGTAGGAGCTCAGGTATGAAGCTGGGCGACCCTGGCCAAACCTGGTTCCCCTCCGTGGTAGACGAGACAGTGGCGGGTCCTAAGCTGCCTGAGGCACACTCCTCGCGCGCACCTTCTCTTTGCTGCCGGAAGGCCTCACATAAGAAGTCTGAGTTGACTCGTGACAGAAGAAGTCTGAGTTGACTCGTGTGAGGCCTGCTGCTCTCAGTTCCTTGCTGGGAGCTTCAGCAGGAGCGCCCTGGAGCTCGCCGGCAGAAGAATTGTGAGTCCCCCCGCCCCACCCCGGCCTCGAGCAAAAGTCCAGATTTCCCCCGTTAGGAACACCTCGGAGCGCCAGAGGGAGCGGAGGGGCATGCGTTAACGGAATGCTTCAACCGTGGAAGGTATTTCACGAGACACTGTGCACTCACGTTCGTTGTAACAACTGTCAAAGGGCCCTCACTGTATGCCTTCCAACTCCTCGGCTGTGTTGGAGCCCCAGGAAGTAAATGCGTTCGTTTGACTAAGCTCCGTGAATGTGCAACGGTGATGGCGAAGCGCTGCCCTGTTCGCTCGAAAGCTCTCGTTCGTGCGGCCTTCACACGGCCTCAAGGTACGCAGTTCTAAACAGCCTTACATTCCATGCTGGTGTGCCCAGGCCCCCACCCACCCGCAGGGAGGAATTTGGGCTCTTCTGAGAAACACCAGTGTGCGTCCCAAGTGAAACCGGGGCGTCTCCCCCAGGACGTCGCCGAACGGCAGTCGGATGCCAGAGGTGTACTTCCAGCCGGAAAAAGAGGGAAAAGGACAGCTTTCCCAGGGACAATTCTGGACCCTTGGGACCATCCAGAATCACCAAGGCCTCAACTTTGCACGGCCTGGGGAACGCTCTTCCGCCTGCCCAGCAATCCCCACGTCAAAACCTTTCTCGGCAGAGGCAGGCACTCTCTCCCTTGTACTAGATAGCTCGGCAGAGCCTTCCGAGAAACATGCTGCGTCATTCAGCTTCAACGTGGGACGCGGAGGGGAGAGGACGCTTTCTCCCCGTTTGCAGGCGCCTTGCGCTTGGCTTCACAGCTGCCTGGAACAGCACTAGCGGCCCGACGTCTCTGCACGGCAGGACTGTCGTTGTGGGCCGAGGCTGCGTGTTCTCCCAAAGCGAAAACCGTGCTGGCAATCCCTTTCTAGGAACTCCTCCCACGGCTCCCCAGGTTCGGCTCCGGCCGAACGAAAGGTGAGCTCGGGCCTCAAGGTGAAGTTCCAGTGTTTCACGTCAGGGGACTTGGGTGTGCAGGGGTCTCCAATGAGGCCATACTCCACCACGGAGTGCCTTAACCCTGCGACGCCCCTGGGGACACACAGGGTAGGAGCCCATTCACCAGTTTCGCAGGATGACCTCTCTCCGTGCCGGAACGGCGGCCTCTGGCTTCTGAGGAACCTTAGCGTAAGCAGGCCCCTGGAGACAGCTCTTCGCTTTCATAGCTAGGGCAGGGTACTCCTCTCTGGGTTGCCCAGGTAGAGTGGCCCAGTCGTCAGAGAGACTGGCGAAAGCAGCGCTGGGCGGACTCCCTTTGCCAGTCAGTCGCACGGCCTCCTTGACTGAGAGAGAACTGCAGTGCCAAAAGACACCGCGCTGACGACTGGCTCCAGGAAGAGACTCGGGACAGCACTCTCACAGAAGCGAAAGCTAGGCTGTGGGCCCAGCCTGAGGAGCAGTACGTACGTTCGCCACACTGCTTTACACAGCTAGGCGTGAGCCGGAGAGCCTTGGTCACCGAGGCCTACCTGAGGTACTGCCATACTTACCCAGTAGATCCCACGCAGAGGTCCCTGTGCCCAAAAGGGCCTCCACGGAAGGGCCCTGTTCCTCCCGTTGTGTTTCCTTGAGGTAATCAGAAACCGCTGAGGATAACTGTAGGAGCTCAGGTATGAAGCTGGGCGACCCTGGCCAAACCTGGTTCCCCTCCGTGGTAGACGAGACAGTGGCGGGTCCTAAGCTGCCTGAGGCACACTCCTCGCGCGCACCTTCTCTTTGCTGCCGGAAGGCCTCACATAAGAAGTCTGAGTTGACTCGTGACAGAAGAAGTCTGAGTTGACTCGTGTGAGGCCTGCTGCTCTCAGTTCCTTGCTGGGAGCTTCAGCAGGAGCGCCCTGGAGCTCGCCGGCAGAAGAATTGTGAGTCCCCCCGCCCCACCCCGGCCTCGAGCAAAAGTCCAGATTTCCCCCGTTAGGAACACCTCGGAGCGCCAGAGGGAGCGGAGGGGCATGCGTTAACGGAATGCTTCAACCGTGGAAGGTATTTCACGAGACACTGTGCACTCACGTTCGTTGTAACAACTGTCAAAGGGCCCTCACTGTATGCCTTCCAACTCCTCGGCTGTGTTGGAGCCCCAGGAAGTAAATGCGTTCGTTTGACTAAGCTCCGTGAATGTGCAACGGTGATGGCGAAGCGCTGCCCTGTTCGCTCGAAAGCTCTCGTTCGTGCGGCCTTCACACGGCCTCAAGGTACGCAGTTCTAAACAGCCTTACATTCCATGCTGGTGTGCCCAGGCCCCCACCCACCCGCAGGGAGGAATTTGGGCTCTTCGGAGAAACACCAGTGTGCGTCCCAAGTGAAACCGGGGCGTCTCCCCCAGGACGTCGCCGAACGGCAGTCGGATGCCAGAGGTGTACTTCCAGCCGGAAAAAGAGGGAAAAGGACAGCTTTCCCAGGGACAATTCTGGACCCTTGGGACCATCCAGAATCACCAAGGCCTCAACTTTGCACGGCCTGGGGAACGCTCTTCCGCCTGTCCAGCAATCCCCACGTCAAAACCTTTCTCGGCAGAGGCAGGCACTCTCTCCCTTGTACTAGATAGCTCGGCAGAGCCTTCCGAGAAACATGCTGCGTCATTCAGCTTCAACGTGGGACGCGGAGGGGAGAGGACGCTTTCTCCCCGTTTGCAGGCGCCTTGCGCTTGGCTTCACAGCTGCCTGGAACAGCACTAGCGGCCCGACGTCTCTGCACGGCAGGACTGTCGTTGTGGGCCGAGGCTGCGTGTTCTCCCAAAGCGAAAACCGTGCTGGCAATCCCTTTCTAGGAACTCCTCCCACGGCTCCCCAGGTTCGGCTCCGGCCGAACGAAAGGTGAGCTCGGGCCTCAAGGTGAAGTTCCAGTGTTTCACGTCAGGGGACTTGGGTGTGCAGGGGTCTCCAATGAGGCCATACTCCACCACGGAGTGCCTTAACCCTGCGACGCCCCTGGGGACACACAGGGTAGGAGCCCATTCACCAGTTTCGCAGGATGACCTCTCTCCGTGCCGGAACGGCGGCCTCTGGCTTCTGAGGAACCTTAGCGTAAGCAGGCCCCTGGAGACAGCTCTTCGCTTTCATAGCTAGGGCAGGGTACTCCTCTCTGGGTTGCCCAGGTAGAGTGGCCCAGTCGTCAGAGAGACTGGCGAAAGCAGCGCTGGGCGGACTCCCTTTGCCAGTCAGTCGCACGGCCTCCTTGACTGAGAGAGAACTGCAGTGCCAAAAGACACCGCGCTGACGACTGGCTCCAGGAAGAGACTCGGGACAGCACTCTCACAGAAGCGAAAGCTAGGCTGTGGGCCCAGCCTGAGGAGCAGTACGTACGTTCGCCACACTGCTTTACACAGCTAGGCGTGAGCCGGAGAGCCTTGGTCACCGAGGCCTACCTGAGGTACTGCCATACTTACCCAGTAGATCCCACGCAGAGGTCCCTGTGCCCAAAAGGGCCTCCACGGAAGGGCCCTGTTCCTCCCGTTGTGTTTCCTTGAGGTAATCAGAAACCGCTGAGGATACCTGTAGGAGCTCAGGTATGAAGCTGGGCGACCCTGGCCAAACCTGGTTCCCCTCCGTGGTAGACGAGACAGTGGCGGGTCCTAAGCTGCCTGAGGCACACTCCTCGCGCGCACCTTCTCTTTGCTGCCGGAAGGCCTCACATAAGAAGTCTGAGTTGACTCGTGACGGAAGAAGTCTGAGTTGACTCGTGTGAGGCCTGCTGCTCTCAGTTCCTTGCTGGGAGCTTCAGCAGGAGCGCTCTGGAGCTCGCCGGCAGAAGAATTGTGAGTCCCCCCGCCGCACCCCGGCCTCGAGCAAAAGTCCAGATTTCCCCCGTTAGGAACACCTCGGAGCGCCAGAGGGAGCGGAGGGGCATGCGTTAACGGAATGCTTCAACCGTGGAAGGTATTTCACGAGACACTGTGCACTCACGTTCGTTGTAACAACTGTCAAAGGGCCCTCACTGTATGCCTTCCAACTCCTCGGCTGTGTTGGAGCCCCAGGAAGTAAATGCGTTCGTTTGACTAAGCTCCGTGAATGTGCAACGGTGATGGCGAAGCGCTGCCCTGTTCGCTCGAAAGCTCTCGTTCGTGCGGCCTTCACACGGCCTCAAGGTACGCAGTTCTAAACAGCCTTACATTCCATGCTGGTGTGCCCAGGCCCCCACCCACCCGCGGGGAGGAATTTGGGCTCTTCGGAGAAACACCAGTGTGCGTCCCAAGTGAAACCGGGGCGTCTCCCCCAGGACGTCGCCGAACGGCAGTCGGATGCCAGAGGTGTACTTCCAGCCGGAAAAAGAGGGAAAAGGACAGCTTTCCCAGGGACAATTCTGGACCCTTGGGACCATCCAGAATCACCAAGGCCTCAACTTTGCACGGCCTGGGGAACGCTCTTCCGCCTGTCCAGCAATCCCCACGTCAAAACCTTTCTCGGCAGAGGCAGGCACTCTCTCCCTTGTACTAGATAGCTCGGCAGAGCCTTCCGAGAAACATGCTGCGTCATTCAGCTTCAACGTGGGACGCGGAGGGGAGAGGACGCTTTCTCCCCGTTTGCAGGCGCCTTGCGCTTGGCTTCACAGCTGCCTGGAACAGCACTAGCGGCCCGACGTCTCTGCACGGCAGGACTGTCGTTGTGGGCCGAGGCTGCGTGTTCTCCCAAAGCGAAAACCGTGCTGGCAATCCCTTTCTAGGAACTCCTCCCACGGCTCCCCAGGTTCGGCTCCGGCCGAACGAAAGGTGAGCTCGGGCCTCAAGGTGAAGTTCCAGTGTTTCACGTCAGGGGACTTGGGTGTGCAGGGGTCTCCAATGAGGCCATACTCCACCACGGAGTGCCTTAACCCTGCGACGCCCCTGGGGACACACAGGGTAGGAGCCCATTCACCAGTTTCGCAGGATGACCTCTCTCCGTGCCGGAACGGCGGCCTCTGGCTTCTGAGGAACCTTAGCGTAAGCAGGCCCCTGGAGACAGCTCTTCGCTTTCATAGCTAGGGCAGGGTACTCCTCTCTGGGTTGCCCAGGTAGAGTGGCCCAGTCGTCAGAGAGACTGGCGAAAGCAGCGCTGGGCGGACTCCCTTTGCCAGTCAGTCGCACGGCCTCCTTGACTGAGAGAGAACTGCAGTGCCAAAAGACACCGCGCTGACGACTGGCTCCAGGAAGAGACTCGGGACAGCACTCTCACAGAAGCGAAAGCTAGGCTGTGGGCCCAGCCTGAGGAGCAGTACGTACGTTCGCCACACTGCTTTACACAGCTAGGCGTGAGCCGGAGAGCCTTGGTCACCGAGGCCTACCTGAGGTACTGCCATACTTACCCAGTAGATCCCACGCAGAGGTCCCTGTGCCCAAAAGGGCCTCCACGGAAGGGCCCTGTTCCTCCCGTTGTGTTTCCTTGAGGTAATCAGAAACCGCTGAGGATACCTGTAGGAGCTCAGGTATGAAGCTGGGCGACCCTGGCCAAACCTGGTTCCCCTCCGTGGTAGACGAGACAGTGGCGGGTCCTAAGCTGCCTGAGGCACACTCCTCGCGCGCACCTTCTCTTTGCTGCCGGAAGGCCTCACATAAGAAGTCTGAGTTGACTCGTGACAGAAGAAGTCTGAGTTGACTCGTGTGAGGCCTGCTGCTCTCAGTTCCTTGCTGGGAGCTTCAGCAGGAGCGCCCTGGAGCTCGCCGGCAGAAGAATTGTGAGTCCCCCCGCCGCACCCCGGCCTCGAGCAAAAGTCCAGATTTCCCCCGTTAGGAACACCTCGGAGCGCCAGAGGGAGCGGAGGGGCATGCGTTAACGGAATGCTTCAACCGTGGAAGGTATTTCACGAGACACTGTGCACTCACGTTCGTTGTAACAACTGTCAAAGGGCCCTCACTGTATGCCTTCCAACTCCTCGGCTGTGTTGGAGCCCCAGGAAGTAAATGCGTTCGTTTGACTAAGCTCCGTGAATGTGCAACGGTGATGGCGAAGCGCTGCCCTGTTCGCTCGAAAGCTCTCGTTCGTGCGGCCTTCACACGGCCTCAAGGTACGCAGTTCTAAACAGCCTTACATTCCATGCTGGTGTGCCCAGGCCCCCACCCACCCGCAGGGAGGAATTTGGGCTCTTCTGAGAAACACCAGTGTGCGTCCCAAGTGAAACCGGGGCGTCTCCCCCAGGACGTCGCCGAACGGCAGTCGGATGCCAGAGGTGTACTTCCAGCCGGAAAAAGAGGGAAAAGGACAGCTTTCCCAGGGACAATTCTGGACCCTTGGGACCATCCAGAATCACCAAGGCCTCAACTTTGCACGGCCTGGGGAACGCTCTTCCGCCTGTCCAGCAATCCCCACGTCAAAACCTTTCTCGGCAGAGGCAGGCACTCTCTCCCTTGTACTAGATAGCTCGGCAGAGCCTTCCGAGAAACATGCTGCGTCATTCAGCTTCAACGTGGGACGCGGAGGGGAGAGGACGCTTTCTCCCCGTTTGCAGGCGCCTTGCGCTTGGCTTCACAGCTGCCTGGAACAGCACTAGCGGCCCGACGTCTCTGCACGGCAGGACTGTCGTTGTGGGCCGAGGCTGCGTGTTCTCCCAAAGCGAAAACCGTGCTGGCAATCCCTTTCTAGGAACTCCTCCCACGGCTCCCCAGGTTCGGCTCCGGCCGAACGAAAGGTGAGCTCGGGCCTCAAGGTGAAGTTCCAGTGTTTCACGTCAGGGGACTTGGGTGTGCAGGGGTCTCCAATGAGGCCATACTCCACCACGGAGTGCCTTAACCCTGCGACGCCCCTGGGGACACACAGGGTAGGAGCCCATTCACCAGTTTCGCAGGATGACCTCTCTCCGTGCCGGAACGGCGGCCTCTGGCTTCTGAGGAACCTTAGCGTAAGCAGGCCCCTGGAGACAGCTCTTCGCTTTCATAGCTAGGGCAGGGTACTCCTCTCTGGGTTGCCCAGGTAGAGTGGCCCAGTCGTCAGAGAGACTGGCGAAAGCAGCGCTGGGCGGACTCCCTTTGCCAGTCAGTCGCACGGCCTCCTTGACTGAGAGAGAACTGCAGTGCCAAAAGACACCGCGCTGACGACTGGCTCCAGGAAGAGACTCGGGACAGCACTCTCACAGAAGCGAAAGCTAGGCTGTGGGCCCAGCCTGAGGAGCAGTACGTACGTTCGCCACACTGCTTTACACAGCTAGGCGTGAGCCGGAGAGCCTTGGTCACCGAGGCCTACCTGAGGTACTGCCATACTTACCCAGTAGATCCCACGCAGAGGTCCCTGTGCCCAAAAGGGCCTCCACGGAAGGGCCCTGTTCCTCCCGTTGTGTTTCCTTGAGGTAATCAGAAACCGCTGAGGATACCTGTAGGAGCTCAGGTATGAAGCTGGGCGACCCTGGCCAAACCTGGTTCCCCTCCGTGGTAGACGAGACAGTGGCGGGTCCTAAGCTGCCTGAGGCACACTCCTCGCGCGCACCTTCTCTTTGCTGCCGGAAGGCCTCACATAAGAAGTCTGAGTTGACTCGTGACAGAAGAAGTCTGAGTTGACTCGTGTGAGGCCTGCTGCTCTCAGTTCCTTGCTGGGAGCTTCAGCAGGAGCGCCCTGGAGCTCGCCGGCAGAAGAATTGTGAGTCCCCCCGCCCCACCCCGGCCTCGAGCAAAAGTCCAGATTTCCCCCGTTAGGAACACCTCGGAGCGCCAGAGGGAGCGGAGGGGCATGCGTTAACGGAATGCTTCAACCGTGGAAGGTATTTCACGAGACACTGTGCACTCACGTTCGTTGTAACAACTGTCAAAGGGCCCTCACTGTATGCCTTCCAACTCCTCGGCTGTGTTGGAGCCCCAGGAAGTAAATGCGTTCGTTTGACTAAGCTCCGTGAATGTGCAACGGTGATGGCGAAGCGCTGCCCTGTTCGCTCGAAAGCTCTCGTTCGTGCGGCCTTCACACGGCCTCAAGGTACGCAGTTCTAAACAGCCTTACATTCCATGCTGGTGTGCCCAGGCCCCCACCCACCCGCGGGGAGGAATTTGGGCTCTTCGGAGAAACACCAGTGTGCGTCCCAAGTGAAACCGGGGCGTCTCCCCCAGGACGTCGCCGAACGGCAGTCGGATGCCAGAGGTGTACTTCCAGCCGGAAAAAGAGGGAAAAGGACAGCTTTCCCAGGGACAATTCTGGACCCTTGGGACCATCCAGAATCACCAAGGCCTCAACTTTGCACGGCCTGGGGAACGCTCTTCCGCCTGTCCAGCAATCCCCACGTCAAAACCTTTCTCGGCAGAGGCAGGCACTCTCTCCCTTGTACTAGATAGCTCGGCAGAGCCTTCCGAGAAACATGCTGCGTCATTCAGCTTCAACGTGGGACGCGGAGGGGAGAGGACGCTTTCTCCCCGTTTGCAGGCGCCTTGCGCTTGGCTTCACAGCTGCCTGGAACAGCACTAGCGGCCCGACGTCTCTGCACGGCAGGACTGTCGTTGTGGGCCGAGGCTGCGTGTTCTCCCAAAGCGAAAACCGTGCTGGCAATCCCTTTCTAGGAACTCCTCCCACGGCTCCCCAGGTTCGGCTCCGGCCGAACGAAAGGTGAGCTCGGGCCTCAAGGTGAAGTTCCAGTGTTTCACGTCAGGGGACTTGGGTGTGCAGGGGTCTCCAATGAGGCCATACTCCACCACGGAGTGCCTTAACCCTGCGACGCCCCTGGGGACACACAGGGTAGGAGCCCATTCACCAGTTTCGCAGGATGACCTCTCTCCGTGCCGGAACGGCGGCCTCTGGCTTCTGAGGAACCTTAGCGTAAGCAGGCCCCTGGAGACAGCTCTTCGCTTTCATAGCTAGGGCAGGGTACTCCTCTCTGGGTTGCCCAGGTAGAGTGGCCCAGTCGTCAGAGAGACTGGCGAAAGCAGCGCTGGGCGGACTCCCTTTGCCAGTCAGTCGCACGGCCTCCTTGACTGAGAGAGAACTGCAGTGCCAAAAGACACCGCGCTGACGACTGGCTCCAGGAAGAGACTCGGGACAGCACTCTCACAGAAGCGAAAGCTAGGCTGTGGGCCCAGCCTGAGGAGCAGTACGTACGTTCGCCACACTGCTTTACACAGCTAAGCGTGAGCCGGAGAGCCTTGGTCACCGAGGCCTACCTGAGGTACTGCCATACTTACCCAGTAGATCCCACGCAGAGGTTCCTGTGCCCAAAAGGGCCTCCACGGAAGGGCCCTGTTCCTCCCGTTGTGTTTCCTTGAGGTAATCAGAAACCGCTGAGGATACCTGTAGGAGCTCAGGTATGAAGCTGGGCGACCCTGGCCAAACCTGGTTCCCCTCCGTGGTAGACGAGACAGTGGCGGGTCCTAAGCTGCCTGAGGCACACTCCTCGCGCGCACCTTCTCTTTGCTGCCGGAAGGCCTCACATAAGAAGTCTGAGTTGACTCGTGACAGAAGAAGTCTGAGTTGACTCGTGTGAGGCCTGCTGCTCTCAGTTCCTTGCTGGGAGCTTCAGCAGGAGCGCCCTGGAGCTCGCCGGCAGAAGAATTGTGAGTCCCCCCGCCGCACCCCGGCCTCGAGCAAAAGTCCAGATTTCCCCCGTTAGGAACACCTCGGAGCGCCAGAGGGAGCGGAGGGGCATGCGTTAACGGAATGCTTCAACCGTGGAAGGTATTTCACGAGACACTGTGCACTCACGTTCGTTGTAACAACTGTCAAAGGGCCCTCACTGTATGCCTTCCAACTCCTCGGCTGTGTTGGAGCCCCAGGAAGTAAATGCGTTCGTTTGACTAAGCTCCGTGAATGTGCAACGGTGATGGCGAAGCGCTGCCCTGTTCGCTCGAAAGCTCTCGTTCGTGCGGCCTTCACACGGCCTCAAGGTACGCAGTTCTAAACAGCCTTACATTCCATGCTGGTGTGCCCAGGCCCCCACCCACCCGCGGGGAGGAATTTGGGCTCTTCGGAGAAACACCAGTGTGCGTCCCAAGTGAAACCGGGGCGTCTCCCCCAGGACGTCGCCGAACGGCAGTCGGATGCCAGAGGTGTACTTCCAGCCGGAAAAAGAGGGAAAAGGACAGCTTTCCCAGGGACAATTCTGGACCCTTGGGACCATCCAGAATCACCAAGGCCTCAACTTTGCACGGCCTGGGGAACGCTCTTCCGCCTGTCCAGCAATCCCCACGTCAAAACCTTTCTCGGCAGAGGCAGGCACTCTCTCCCTTGTACTAGATAGCTCGGCAGAGCCTTCCGAGAAACATGCTGCGTCATTCAGCTTCAATGTGGGACGCGGAGGGGAGAGGACGCTTTCTCCCCGTTTGCAGGCGCCTTGCGCTTGGCTTCACAGCTGCCTGGAACAGCACTAGCGGCCCGACGTCTCTGCACGGCAGGACTGTCGTTGTGGGCCGAGGCTGCGTGTTCTCCCAAAGCGAAAACCGTGCTGGCAATCCCTTTCTAGGAACTCCTCCCACGGCTCCCCAGGTTCGGCTCCGGCCGAACGAAAGGTGAGCTCGGGCCTCAAGGTGAAGTTCCAGTGTTTCACGTCAGGGGACTTGGGTGTGCAGGGGTCTCCAATGAGGCCATACTCCACCACGGAGTGCCTTAACCCTGCGACGCCCCTGGGGACACACAGGGTAGGAGCCCATTCACCAGTTTCGCAGGATGACCTCTCTCCGTGCCGGAACGGCGGCCTCTGGCTTCTGAGGAACCTTAGCGTAAGCAGGCCCCTGGAGACAGCTCTTCGCTTTCATAGCTAGGGCAGGGTACTCCTCTCTGGGTTGCCCAGGTAGAGTGGCCCAGTCGTCAGAGAGACTGGCGAAAGCAGCGCTGGGCGGACTCCCTTTGCCAGTCAGTCGCACGGCCTCCTTGACTGAGAGAGAACTGCAGTGCCAAAAGACACCGCGCTGACGACTGGCTCCAGGAAGAGACTCGGGACAGCACTCTCACAGAAGCGAAAGCTAGGCTGTGGGCCCAGCCTGAGGAGCAGTACGTACGTTCGCCACACTGCTTTACACAGCTAGGCGTGAGCCGGAGAGCCTTGGTCACCGAGGCCTACCTGAGGTACTGCCATACTTACCCAGTAGATCCCACGCAGAGGTCCCTGTGCCCAAAAGGGCCTCCACGGAAGGGCCCTGTTCCTCCCGTTGTGTTTCCTTGAGGTAATCAGAAACCGCTGAGGATACCTGTAGGAGCTCAGGTATGAAGCTGGGCGACCCTGGCCAAACCTGGTTCCCCTCCGTGGTAGACGAGACAGTGGCGGGTCCTAAGCTGCCTGAGGCACACTCCTCGCGCGCACCTTCTCTTTGCTGCCGGAAGGCCTCACATAAGAAGTCTGAGTTGACTCGTGACGGAAGAAGTCTGAGTTGACTCGTGTGAGGCCTGCTGCTCTCAGTTCCTTGCTGGGAGCTTCAGCAGGAGCGCCCTGGAGCTCGCCGGCAGAAGAATTGTGAGTCCCCCCGCCGCACCCCGGCCTCGAGCAAAAGTCCAGATTTCCCCCGTTAGGAACACCTCGGAGCGCCAGATGGAGCGGAGGGGCATGCGTTAACGGAATGCTTCAACCGTGGAAGGTATTTCACGAGACACTGTGCACTCACGTTCGTTGTAACAACTGTCAAAGGGCCCTCACTGTATGCCTTCCAACTCCTCGGCTGTGTTGGAGCCCCAGGAAGTAAATGCGTTCGTTTGACTAAGCTCCGTGAATGTGCAACGGTGATGGCGAAGCGCTGCCCTGTTCGCTCGAAAGCTCTCGTTCGTGCGGCCTTCACACGGCCTCAAGGTACGCAGTTCTAAACAGCCTTACATTCCATGCTGGTGTGCCCAGGCCCCCACCCACCCGCGGGGAGGAATTTGGGCTCTTCGGAGAAACACCAGTGTGCGTCCCAAGTGAAACCGGGGCGTCTCCCCCAGGACGTCGCCGAACGGCAGTCGGATGCCAGAGGTGTACTTCCAGCCGGAAAAAGAGGGAAAAGGACAGCTTTCCCAGGGACAATTCTGGACCCTTGGGACCATCCAGAATCACCAAGGCCTCAACTTTGCACGGCCTGGGGAACGCTCTTCCGCCTGTCCAGCAATCCCCACGTCAAAACCTTTCTCGGCAGAGGCAGGCACTCTCTCCCTTGTACTAGATAGCTCGGCAGAGCCTTCCGAGAAACATGCTGCGTCATTCAGCTTCAACGTGGGACGCGGAGGGGAGAGGACGCTTTCTCCCCGTTTGCAGGCGCCTTGCGCTTGGCTTCACAGCTGCCTGGAACAGCACTAGCGGCCCGACGTCTCTGCACGGCAGGACTGTCGTTGTGGGCCGAGGCTGCGTGTTCTCCCAAAGCGAAAACCGTGCTGGCAATCCCTTTCTAGGAACTCCTCCCACGGCTCCCCAGGTTCGGCTCCGGCCGAACGAAAGGTGAGCTCGGGCCTCAAGGTGAAGTTCCAGTGTTTCACGTCAGGGGACTTGGGTGTGCAGGGGTCTCCAATGAGGCCATACTCCACCACGGAGTGCCTTAACCCTGCGACGCCCCTGGGGACACACAGGGTAGGAGCCCATTCACCAGTTTCGCAGGATGACCTCTCTCCGTGCCGGAACGGCGGCCTCTGGCTTCTGAGGAACCTTAGCGTAAGCAGGCCCCTGGAGACAGCTCTTCGCTTTCATAGCTAGGGCAGGGTACTCCTCTCTGGGTTGCCCAGGTAGAGTGGCCCAGTCGTCAGAGAGACTGGCGAAAGCAGCGCTGGGCGGACTCCCTTTGCCAGTCAGTCGCACGGCCTCCTTGACTGAGAGAGAACTGCAGTGCCAAAAGACACCGCGCTGACGACTGGCTCCAGGAAGAGACTCGGGACAGCACTCTCACAGAAGCGAAAGCTAGGCTGTGGGCCCAGCCTGAGGAGCAGTACGTACGTTCGCCACACTGCTTTACACAGCTAAGCGTGAGCCGGAGAGCCTTGGTCACTGAGGCCTACCTGAGGTACTGCCATACTTACCCAGTAGATCCCACGCAGAGGTTCCTGTGCCCAAAAGGGCCTCCACGGAAGGGCCCTGTTCCTCCCGTTGTGTTTCCTTGAGGTAATCAGAAACCGCTGAGGATACCTGTAGGAGCTCAGGTATGAAGCTGGGCGACCCTGGCCAAACCTGGCTCCCCTCCGTGGTAGACGAGACAGTGGCGGGTCCTAAGCTGCCTGAGGCACACTCCTCGCGCGCACCTTCTCTTTGCTGCCGGAAGGCCTCACATAAGAAGTCTGAGTTGACTCGTGACAGAAGAAGTCTGAGTTGACTCGTGTGAGGCCTGCTGCTCTCAGTTCCTTGCTGGGAGCTTCAGCAGGAGCGCCCTGGAGCTCGCCGGCAGAAGAATTGTGAGTCCCCCCGCCGCACCCCGGCCTCGAGCAAAAGTCCAGATTTCCCCCGTTAGGAACACCTCGGAGCGCCAGAGGGAGCGGAGGGGCATGCGTTAACGGAATGCTTCAACCGTGGAAGGTATTTCACGAGACACTGTGCACTCACGTTCGTTGTAACAACTGTCAAAGGGCCCTCACTGTATGCCTTCCAACTCCTCGGCTGTGTTGGAGCCCCAGGAAGTAAATGCGTTCGTTTGACTAAGCTCCGTGAATGTGCAACGGTGATGGCGAAGCGCTGCCCTGTTCGCTCGAAAGCTCTCGTTCGTGCGGCCTTCACACGGCCTCAAGGTACGCAGTTCTAAACAGCCTTACATTCCATGCTGGTGTGCCCAGGCCCCCACCCACCCGCAGGGAGGAATTTGGGCTCTTCTGAGAAACACCAGTGTGCGTCCCAAGTGAAACCGGGGCGTCTCCCCCAGGACGTCGCCGAACGGCAGTCGGATGCCAGAGGTGTACTTCCAGCCGGAAAAAGAGGGAAAAGGACAGCTTTCCCAGGGACAATTCTGGACCCTTGGGACCATCCAGAATCACCAAGGCCTCAACTTTGCACGGCCTGGGGAACGCTCTTCCGCCTGTCCAGCAATCCCCACGTCAAAACCTTTCTCGGCAGACGCAGGCACTCTCTCCCTTGTACTAGATAGCTCGGCAGAGCCTTCCGAGAAACATGCTGCGTCATTCAGCTTCAACGTGGGACGCGGAGGGGAGAGGACGCTTTCTCCCCGTTTGCAGGCGCCTTGCGCTTGGCTTCACAGCTGCCTGGAACAGCACTAGCGGCCCGACGTCTCTGCACGGCAGGACTGTCGTTGTGGGCCGAGGCTGCGTGTTCTCCCAAAGCGAAAACCGTGCTGGCAATCCCTTTCTAGGAACTCCTCCCACGGCTCCCCAGGTTCGGCTCCGGCCGAACGAAAGGTGAGCTCGGGCCTCAAGGTGAAGTTCCAGTGTTTCACGTCAGGGGACTTGGGTGTGCAGGGGTCTCCAATGAGGCCATACTCCACCACGGAGTGCCTTAACCCTGCGACGCCCCTGGGGACACACAGGGTAGGAGCCCATTCACCAGTTTCGCAGGATGACCTCTCTCCGTGCCGGAACGGCGGCCTCTGGCTTCTGAGGAACCTTAGCGTAAGCAGGCCCCTGGAGACAGCTCTTCGCTTTCATAGCTAGGGCAGGGTACTCCTCTCTGGGTTGCCCAGGTAGAGTGGCCCAGTCGTCAGAGAGACTGGCGAAAGCAGCGCTGGGCGGACTCCCTTTGCCAGTCAGTCGCACGGCCTCCTTGACTGAGAGAGAACTGCAGTGCCAAAAGACACCGCGCTGACGACTGGCTCCAGGAAGAGACTCGGGACAGCACTCTCACAGAAGCGAAAGCTAGGCTGTGGGCCCAGCCTGAGGAGCAGTACGTACGTTCGCCACACTGCTTTACACAGCTAGGCGTGAGCCGGAGAGCCTTGGTCACCGAGGCCTACCTGAGGTACTGCCATACTTACCCAGTAGATCCCACGCAGAGGTCCCTGTGCCCAAAAGGGCCTCCACGGAAGGGCCCTGTTCCTCCCGTTGTGTTTCCTTGAGGTAATCAGAAACCGCTGAGGATACCTGTAGGAGCTCAGGTATGAAGCTGGGCGACCCTGGCCAAACCTGGTTCCCCTCCGTGGTAGACGAGACAGTGGCGGGTCCTAAGCTGCCTGAGGCACACTCCTCGCGCGCACCTTCTCTTTGCTGCCGGAAGGCCTCACATAAGAAGTCTGAGTTGACTCGTGACAGAAGAAGTCTGAGTTGACTCGTGTGAGGCCTGCTGCTCTCAGTTCCTTGCTGGGAGCTTCAGCAGGAGCGCCCTGGAGCTCGCCGGCAGAAGAATTGTGAGTCCCCCCGCCGCACCCCGGCCTCGAGCAAAAGTCCAGATTTCCCCCGTTAGGAACACCTCGGAGCGCCAGAGGGAGCGGAGGGGCATGCGTTAACGGAATGCTTCAACCGTGGAAGGTATTTCACGAGACACTGTGCACTCACGTTCGTTGTAACAACTGTCAAAGGGCCCTCACTGTATGCCTTCCAACTCCTCGGCTGTGTTGGAGCCCCAGGAAGTAAATGCGTTCGTTTGACTAAGCTCCGTGAATGTGCAACGGTGATGGCGAAGCGCTGCCCTGTTCGCTCGAAAGCTCTCGTTCGTGCGGCCTTCACACGGCCTCAAGGTACGCAGTTCTAAACAGCCTTACATTCCATGCTGGTGTGCCCAGGCCCCCACCCACCCGCAGGGAGGAATTTGGGCTCTTCTGAGAAACACCAGTGTGCGTCCCAAGTGAAACCGGGGCGTCTCCCCCAGGACGTCGCCGAACGGCAGTCGGATGCCAGAGGTGTACTTCCAGCCGGAAAAAGAGGGAAAAGGACAGCTTTCCCAGGGACAATTCTGGACCCTTGGGACCATCCAGAATCACCAAGGCCTCAACTTTGCACGGCCTGGGGAACGCTCTTCCGCCTGTCCAGCAATCCCCACGTCAAAACCTTTCTCGGCAGAGGCAGGCACTCTCTCCCTTGTACTAGATAGCTCGGCAGAGCCTTCCGAGAAACATGCTGCGTCATTCAGCTTCAACGTGGGACGCGGAGGGGAGAGGACGCTTTCTCCCCGTTTGCAGGCGCCTTGCGCTTGGCTTCACAGCTGCCTGGAACAGCACTAGCGGCCCGACGTCTCTGCACGGCAGGACTGTCGTTGTGGGCCGAGGCTGCGTGTTCTCCCAAAGCGAAAACCGTGCTGGCAATCCCTTTCTAGGAACTCCTCCCACGGCTCCCCAGGTTCGGCTCCGGCCGAACGAAAGGTGAGCTCGGGCCTCAAGGTGAAGTTCCAGTGTTTCACGTCAGGGGACTTGGGTGTGCAGGGGTCTCCAATGAGGCCATACTCCACCACGGAGTGCCTTAACCCTGCGACGCCCCTGGGGACACACAGGGTAGGAGCCCATTCACCAGTTTCGCAGGATGACCTCTCTCCGTGCCGGAACGGCGGCCTCTGGCTTCTGAGGAACCTTAGCGTAAGCAGGCCCCTGGAGACAGCTCTTCGCTTTCATAGCTAGGGCAGGGTACTCCTCTCTGGGTTGCCCAGGTAGAGTGGCCCAGTCGTCAGAGAGACTGGCGAAAGCAGCGCTGGGCGGACTCCCTTTGCCAGTCAGTCGCACGGCCTCCTTGACTGAGAGAGAACTGCAGTGCCAAAAGACACCGCGCTGACGACTGGCTCCAGGAAGAGACTCGGGACAGCACTCTCACAGAAGCGAAAGCTAGGCTGTGGGCCCAGCCTGAGGAGCAGTACGTACGTTCGCCACACTGCTTTACACAGCTAGGCGTGAGCCGGAGAGCCTTGGTCACCGAGGCCTACCTGAGGTACTGCCATACTTACCCAGTAGATCCCACGCAGAGGTCCCTGTGCCCAAAAGGGCCTCCACGGAAGGGCCCTGTTCCTCCCGTTGTGTTTCCTTGAGGTAATCAGAAACCGCTGAGGATACCTGTAGGAGCTCAGGTATGAAGCTGGGCGACCCTGGCCAAACCTGGTTCCCCTCCGTGGTAGACGAGACAGTGGCGGGTCCTAAGCTGCCTGAGGCACACTCCTCGCGCGCACCTTCTCTTTGCTGCCGGAAGGCCTCACATAAGAAGTCTGAGTTGACTCGTGACGGAAGAAGTCTGAGTTGACTCGTGTGAGGCCTGCTGCTCTCAGTTCCTTGCTGGGAGCTTCAGCAGGAGCGCCCTGGAGCTCGCCGGCAGAAGAATTGTGAGTCCCCCCGCCCCACCCCGGCCTCGAGCAAAAGTCCAGATTTCCCCCGTTAGGAACACCTCGGAGCGCCAGAGGGAGCGGAGGGGCATGCGTTAACGGAATGCTTCAACCGTGGAAGGTATTTCACGAGACACTGTGCACTCACGTTCGTTGTAACAACTGTCAAAGGGCCCTCACTGTATGCCTTCCAACTCCTCGGCTGTGTTGGAGCCCCAGGAAGTAAATGCGTTCGTTTGACTAAGCTCCGTGAATGTGCAACGGTGATGGCGAAGCGCTGCCCTGTTCGCTCGAAAGCTCTCGTTCGTGCGGCCTTCACACGGCCTCAAGGTACGCAGTTCTAAACAGCCTTACATTCCATGCTGGTGTGCCCAGGCCCCCACCCACCCGCGGGGAGGAATTTGGGCTCTTCGGAGAAACACCAGTGTGCGTCCCAAGTGAAACCGGGGCGTCTCCCCCAGGACGTCGCCGAACGGCAGTCGGATGCCAGAGGTGTACTTCCAGCCGGAAAAAGAGGGAAAAGGACAGCTTTCCCAGGGACAATTCTGGACCCTTGGGACCATCCAGAATCACCAAGGCCTCAACTTTGCACGGCCTGGGGAACGCTCTTCCGCCTGTCCAGCAATCCCCACGTCAAAACCTTTCTCGGCAGACGCAGGCACTCTCTCCCTTGTACTAGATAGCTCGGCAGAGCCTTCCGAGAAACATGCTGCGTCATTCAGCTTCAACGTGGGACGCGGAGGGGAGAGGACGCTTTCTCCCCGTTTGCAGGCGCCTTGCGCTTGGCTTCACAGCTGCCTGGAACAGCACTAGCGGCCCGACGTCTCTGCACGGCAGGACTGTCGTTGTGGGCCGAGGCTGCGTGTTCTCCCAAAGCGAAAACCGTGCTGGCAATCCCTTTCTAGGAACTCCTCCCACGGCTCCCCAGGTTCGGCTCCGGCCGAACGAAAGGTGAGCTCGGGCCTCAAGGTGAAGTTCCAGTGTTTCACGTCAGGGGACTTGGGTGTGCAGGGGTCTCCAATGAGGCCATACTCCACCACGGAGTGCCTTAACCCTGCGACGCCCCTGGGGACACACAGGGTAGGAGCCCATTCACCAGTTTCGCAGGATGACCTCTCTCCGTGCCGGAACGGCGGCCTCTGGCTTCTGAGGAACCTTAGCGTAAGCAGGCCCCTGGAGACAGCTCTTCGCTTTCATAGCTAGGGCAGGGTACTCCTCTCTGGGTTGCCCAGGTAGAGTGGCCCAGTCGTCAGAGAGACTGGCGAAAGCAGCGCTGGGCGGACTCCCTTTGCCAGTCAGTCGCACGGCCTCCTTGACTGAGAGAGAACTGCAGTGCCAAAAGACACCGCGCTGACGACTGGCTCCAGGAAGAGACTCGGGACAGCACTCTCACAGAAGCGAAAGCTAGGCTGTGGGCCCAGCCTGAGGAGCAGTACGTACGTTCGCCACACTGCTTTACACAGCTAGGCGTGAGCCGGAGAGCCTTGGTCACTGAGGCCTACCTGAGGTACTGCCATACTTACCCAGTAGATCCCACGCAGAGGTCCCTGTGCCCAAAAGGGCCTCCACGGAAGGGCCCTGTTCCTCCCGTTGTGTTTCCTTGAGGTAATCAGAAACCGCTGAGGATACCTGTAGGAGCTCAGGTATGAAGCTGGGCGACCCTGGCCAAACCTGGTTCCCCTCCGTGGTAGACGAGACAGTGGCGGGTCCTAAGCTGCCTGAGGCACACTCCTCGCGCGCACCTTCTCTTTGCTGCCGGAAGGCCTCACATAAGAAGTCTGAGTTGACTCGTGACGGAAGAAGTCTGAGTTGACTCGTGTGAGGCCTGCTGCTCTCAGTTCCTTGCTGGGAGCTTCAGCAGGAGCGCCCTGGAGCTCGCCGGCAGAAGAATTGTGAGTCCCCCCGCCCCACCCCGGCCTCGAGCAAAAGTCCAGATTTCCCCCGTTAGGAACACCTCGGAGCGCCAGAGGGAGCGGAGGGGCATGCGTTAACGGAATGCTTCAACCGTGGAAGGTATTTCACGAGACACTGTGCACTCACGTTCGTTGTAACAACTGTCAAAGGGCCCTCACTGTATGCCTTCCAACTCCTCGGCTGTGTTGGAGCCCCAGGAAGTAAATGCGTTCGTTTGACTAAGCTCCGTGAATGTGCAACGGTGATGGCGAAGCGCTGCCCTGTTCGCTCGAAAGCTCTCGTTCGTGCGGCCTTCACACGGCCTCAAGGTACGCAGTTCTAAACAGCCTTACATTCCATGCTGGTGTGCCCAGGCCCCCACCCACCCGCGGGGAGGAATTTGGGCTCTTCTGAGAAACACCAGTGTGCGTCCCAAGTGAAACCGGGGCGTCTCCCCCAGGACGTCGCCGAACGGCAGTCGGATGCCAGAGGTGTACTTCCAGCCGGAAAAAGAGGGAAAAGGACAGCTTTCCCAGGGACAATTCTGGACCCTTGGGACCATCCAGAATCACCAAGGCCTCAACTTTGCACGGCCTGGGGAACGCTCTTCCGCCTGCCCAGCAATCCCCACGTCAAAACCTTTCTCGGCAGACGCAGGCACTCTCTCCCTTGTACTAGATAGCTCGGCAGAGCCTTCCGAGAAACATGCTGCGTCATTCAGCTTCAACGTGGGACGCGGAGGGGAGAGGACGCTTTCTCCCCGTTTGCAGGCGCCTTGCGCTTGGCTTCACAGCTGCCTGGAACAGCACTAGCGGCCCGACGTCTCTGCACGGCAGGACTGTCGTTGTGGGCCGAGGCTGCGTGTTCTCCCAAAGCGAAAACCGTGCTGGCAATCCCTTTCTAGGAACTCCTCCCACGGCTCCCCAGGTTCGGCTCCGGCCGAACGAAAGGTGACCTCGGGCCTCAAGGTGAAGTTCCAGTGTTTCACGTCAGGGGGCTTGGGTGTGCAGGGGTCTCCAATGAGGCCATACTCCACCACGGAGTGCCTTAACCCTGCGACGCCCCTGGGGACACACAGGGTAGGAGCCCATTCACCAGTTTCGCAGGATGACCTCTCTCCGTGCCGGAACGGCGGCCTCTGGCTTCTGAGGAACCTTAGCGTAAGCAGGCCCCTGGAGACAGCTCTTCGCTTTCATAGCTAGGGCAGGGTACTCCTCTCTGGGTTGCCCAGGTAGAGTGGCCCAGTCGTCAGAGAGACTGGCGAAAGCAGCGCTGGGCGGACTCCCTTTGCCAGTCAGTCGCACGGCCTCCTTGACTGAGAGAGAACTGCAGTGCCAAAAGACACCGCGCTGACGACTGGCTCCAGGAAGAGACTCGGGACAGCACTCTCACAGAAGCGAAAGCTAGGCTGTGGGCCCAGCCTGAGGAGCAGTACGTACGTTCGCCACACTGCTTTACACAGCTAGGCGTGAGCCGGAGAGCCTTGGTCACTGAGGCCTACCTGAGGTACTGCCATACTTACCCAGTAGATCCCACGCAGAGGTCCCTGTGCCCAAAAGGGCCTCCACGGAAGGGCCCTGTTCCTCCCGTTGTGTTTCCTTGAGGTAATCAGAAACCGCTGAGGATACCTGTAGGAGCTCAGGTATGAAGCTGGGCGACCCTGGCCAAACCTGGTTCCCCTCCGTGGTAGACGAGACAGTGGCGGGTCCTAAGCTGCCTGAGGCACACTCCTCGCGCGCACCTTCTCTTTGCTGCCGGAAGGCCTCACATAAGAAGTCTGAGTTGACTCGTGACGGAAGAAGTCTGAGTTGACTCGTGTGAGGCCTGCTGCTCTCAGTTCCTTGCTGGGAGCTTCAGCAGGAGCGCCCTGGAGCTCGCCGGCAGAAGAATTGTGAGTCCCCCCGCCCCACCCCGGCCTCGAGCAAAAGTCCAGATTTCCCCCGTTAGGAACACCTCGGAGCGCCAGAGGGAGCGGAGGGGCATGCGTTAACGGAATGCTTCAACCGTGGAAGGTATTTCACGAGACACTGTGCACTCACGTTCGTTGTAACAACTGTCAAAGGGCCCTCACTGTATGCCTTCCAACTCCTCGGCTGTGTTGGAGCCCCAGGAAGTAAATGCGTTCGTTTGACTAAGCTCCGTGAATGTGCAACGGTGATGGCGAAGCGCTGCCCTGTTCGCTCGAAAGCTCTCGTTCGTGCGGCCTTCACACGGCCTCAAGGTACGCAGTTCTAAACAGCCTTACATTCCATGCTGGTGTGCCCAGGCCCCCACCCACCCGCGGGGAGGAATTTGGGCTCTTCGGAGAAACACCAGTGTGCGTCCCAAGTGAAACCGGGGCGTCTCCCCCAGGACGTCGCCGAACGGCAGTCGGATGCCAGAGGTGTACTTCCAGCCGGAAAAAGAGGGAAAAGGACAGCTTTCCCAGGGACAATTCTGGACCCTTGGGACCATCCAGAATCACCAAGGCCTCAACTTTGCACGGCCTGGGGAACGCTCTTCCGCCTGTCCAGCAATCCCCACGTCAAAACCTTTCTCGGCAGAGGCAGGCACTCTCTCCCTTGTACTAGATAGCTCGGCAGAGCCTTCCGAGAAACATGCTGCGTCATTCAGCTTCAACGTGGGACGCGGAGGGGAGAGGACGCTTTCTCCCCGTT
Source organism: Grampus griseus (assembly GCF_964374135.1). Classification (NCBI taxonomy): domain Eukaryota; kingdom Metazoa; phylum Chordata; class Mammalia; order Artiodactyla; family Delphinidae; genus Grampus; species Grampus griseus. The sequence continues at coordinate 790,703 of NW_028133347.1, read as the reverse complement.
TGCAGGCGCCTTGCGCTTGGCTTCACAGCTGCCTGGAACAGCACTAGCGGCCCGACGTCTCTGCACGGCAGGACTGTCGTTGTGGGCCGAGGCTGCGTGTTCTCCCAAAGCGAAAACCGTGCTGGCAATCCCTTTCTAGGAACTCCTCCCACGGCTCCCCAGGTTCGGCTCCGGCCGAACGAAAGGTGAGCTCGGGCCTCAAGGTGAAGTTCCAGTGTTTCACGTCAGGGGACTTGGGTGTGCAGGGGTCTCCAATGAGGCCATACTCCACCACGGAGTGCCTTAACCCTGCGACGCCCCTGGGGACACACAGGGTAGGAGCCCATTCACCAGTTTCGCAGGATGACCTCTCTCCGTGCCGGAACGGCGGCCTCTGGCTTCTGAGGAACCTTAGCGTAAGCAGGCCCCTGGAGACAGCTCTTCGCTTTCATAGCTAGGGCAGGGTACTCCTCTCTGGGTTGCCCAGGTAGAGTGGCCCAGTCGTCAGAGAGACTGGCGAAAGCAGCGCTGGGCGGACTCCCTTTGCCAGTCAGTCGCACGGCCTCCTTGACTGAGAGAGAACTGCAGTGCCAAAAGACACCGCGCTGACGACTGGCTCCAGGAAGAGACTCGGGACAGCACTCTCACAGAAGCGAAAGCTAGGCTGTGGGCCCAGCCTGAGGAGCAGTACGTACGTTCGCCACACTGCTTTACACAGCTAGGCGTGAGCCGGAGAGCCTTGGTCACTGAGGCCTACCTGAGGTACTGCCATACTTACCCAGTAGATCCCACGCAGAGGTCCCTGTGCCCAAAAGGGCCTCCACGGAAGGGCCCTGTTCCTCCCGTTGTGTTTCCTTGAGGTAATCAGAAACCGCTGAGGATACCTGTAGGAGCTCAGGTATGAAGCTGGGCGACCCTGGCCAAACCTGGTTCCCCTCCGTGGTAGACGAGACAGTGGCGGGTCCTAAGCTGCCTGAGGCACACTCCTCGCGCGCACCTTCTCTTTGCTGCCGGAAGGCCTCACATAAGAAGTCTGAGTTGACTCGTGACGGAAGAAGTCTGAGTTGACTCGTGTGAGGCCTGCTGCTCTCAGTTCCTTGCTGGGAGCTTCAGCAGGAGCGCCCTGGAGCTCGCCGGCAGAAGAATTGTGAGTCCCCCCGCCCCACCCCGGCCTCGAGCAAAAGTCCAGATTTCCCCCGTTAGGAACACCTCGGAGCGCCAGAGGGAGCGGAGGGGCATGCGTTAACGGAATGCTTCAACCGTGGAAGGTATTTCACGAGACACTGTGCACTCACGTTCGTTGTAACAACTGTCAAAGGGCCCTCACTGTATGCCTTCCAACTCCTCGGCTGTGTTGGAGCCCCAGGAAGTAAATGCGTTCGTTTGACTAAGCTCCGTGAATGTGCAACGGTGATGGCGAAGCGCTGCCCTGTTCGCTCGAAAGCTCTCGTTCGTGCGGCCTTCACACGGCCTCAAGGTACGCAGTTCTAAACAGCCTTACATTCCATGCTGGTGTGCCCAGGCCCCCACCCACCCGCGGGGAGGAATTTGGGCTCTTCTGAGAAACACCAGTGTGCGTCCCAAGTGAAACCGGGGCGTCTCCCCCAGGACGTCGCCGAACGGCAGTCGGATGCCAGAGGTGTACTTCCAGCCGGAAAAAGAGGGAAAAGGACAGCTTTCCCAGGGACAATTCTGGACCCTTGGGACCATCCAGAATCACCAAGGCCTCAACTTTGCACGGCCTGGGGAACGCTCTTCCGCCTGCCCAGCAATCCCCACGTCAAAACCTTTCTCGGCAGACGCAGGCACTCTCTCCCTTGTACTAGATAGCTCGGCAGAGCCTTCCGAGAAACATGCTGCGTCATTCAGCTTCAACGTGGGACGCGGAGGGGAGAGGACGCTTTCTCCCCGTTTGCAGGCGCCTTGCGCTTGGCTTCACAGCTGCCTGGAACAGCACTAGCGGCCCGACGTCTCTGCACGGCAGGACTGTCGTTGTGGGCCGAGGCTGCGTGTTCTCCCAAAGCGAAAACCGTGCTGGCAATCCCTTTCTAGGAACTCCTCCCACGGCTCCCCAGGTTCGGCTCCGGCCGAACGAAAGGTGACCTCGGGCCTCAAGGTGAAGTTCCAGTGTTTCACGTCAGGGGGCTTGGGTGTGCAGGGGTCTCCAATGAGGCCATACTCCACCACGGAGTGCCTTAACCCTGCGACGCCCCTGGGGACACACAGGGTAGGAGCCCATTCACCAGTTTCGCAGGATGACCTCTCTCCGTGCCGGAACGGCGGCCTCTGGCTTCTGAGGAACCTTAGCGTAAGCAGGCCCCTGGAGACAGCTCTTCGCTTTCATAGCTAGGGCAGGGTACTCCTCTCTGGGTTGCCCAGGTAGAGTGGCCCAGTCGTCAGAGAGACTGGCGAAAGCAGCGCTGGGCGGACTCCCTTTGCCAGTCAGTCGCACGGCCTCCTTGACTGAGAGAGAACTGCAGTGCCAAAAGACACCGCGCTGACGACTGGCTCCAGGAAGAGACTCGGGACAGCACTCTCACAGAAGCGAAAGCTAGGCTGTGGGCCCAGCCTGAGGAGCAGTACGTACGTTCGCCACACTGCTTTACACAGCTAGGCGTGAGCCGGAGAGCCTTGGTCACTGAGGCCTACCTGAGGTACTGCCATACTTACCCAGTAGATCCCACGCAGAGGTCCCTGTGCCCAAAAGGGCCTCCACGGAAGGGCCCTGTTCCTCCCGTTGTGTTTCCTTGAGGTAATCAGAAACCGCTGAGGATACCTGTAGGAGCTCAGGTATGAAGCTGGGCGACCCTGGCCAAACCTGGTTCCCCTCCGTGGTAGACGAGACAGTGGCGGGTCCTAAGCTGCCTGAGGCACACTCCTCGCGCGCACCTTCTCTTTGCTGCCGGAAGGCCTCACATAAGAAGTCTGAGTTGACTCGTGACGGAAGAAGTCTGAGTTGACTCGTGTGAGGCCTGCTGCTCTCAGTTCCTTGCTGGGAGCTTCAGCAGGAGCGCTCTGGAGCTCGCCGGCAGAAGAATTGTGAGTCCCCCCGCCCCACCCCGGCCTCGAGCAAAAGTCCAGATTTCCCCCGTTAGGAACACCTCGGAGCGCCAGAGGGAGCGGAGGGGCATGCGTTAACGGAATGCTTCAACCGTGGAAGGTATTTCACGAGACACTGTGCACTCACGTTCGTTGTAACAACTGTCAAAGGGCCCTCACTGTATGCCTTCCAACTCCTCGGCTGTGTTGGAGCCCCAGGAAGTAAATGCGTTCGTTTGACTAAGCTCCGTGAATGTGCAACGGTGATGGCGAAGCGCTGCCCTGTTCGCTCGAAAGCTCTCGTTCGTGCGGCCTTCACACGGCCTCAAGGTACGCAGTTCTAAACAGCCTTACATTCCATGCTGGTGTGCCCAGGCCCCCACCCACCCGCGGGGAGGAATTTGGGCTCTTCTGAGAAACACCAGTGTGCGTCCCAAGTGAAACCGGGGCGTCTCCCCCAGGACGTCGCCGAACGGCAGTCGGATGCCAGAGGTGTACTTCCAGCCGGAAAAAGAGGGAAAAGGACAGCTTTCCCAGGGACAATTCTGGACCCTTGGGACCATCCAGAATCACCAAGGCCTCAACTTTGCACGGCCTGGGGAACGCTCTTCCGCCTGCCCAGCAATCCCCACGTCAAAACCTTTCTCGGCAGAGGCAGGCACTCTCTCCCTTGTACTAGATAGCTCGGCAGAGCCTTCCGAGAAACATGCTGCGTCATTCAGCTTCAACGTGGGACGCGGAGGGGAGAGGACGCTTTCTCCCCGTTTGCAGGCGCCTTGCGCTTGGCTTCACAGCTGCCTGGAACAGCACTAGCGGCCCGACGTCTCTGCACGGCAGGACTGTCGTTGTGGGCCGAGGCTGCGTGTTCTCCCAAAGCGAAAACCGTGCTGGCAATCCCTTTCTAGGAACTCCTCCCACGGCTCCCCAGGTTCGGCTCCGGCCGAACGAAAGGTGAGCTCGGGCCTCAAGGTGAAGTTCCAGTGTTTCACGTCAGGGGACTTGGGTGTGCAGGGGTCTCCAATGAGGCCATACTCCACCACGGAGTGCCTTAACCCTGCGACGCCCCTGGGGACACACAGGGTAGGAGCCCATTCACCAGTTTCGCAGGATGACCTCTCTCCGTGCCGGAACGGCGGCCTCTGGCTTCTGAGGAACCTTAGCGTAAGCAGGCCCCTGGAGACAGCTCTTCGCTTTCATAGCTAGGGCAGGGTACTCCTCTCTGGGTTGCCCAGGTAGAGTGGCCCAGTCGTCAGAGAGACTGGCGAAAGCAGCGCTGGGCGGACTCCCTTTGCCAGTCAGTCGCACGGCCTCCTTGACTGAGAGAGAACTGCAGTGCCAAAAGACACCGCGCTGACGACTGGCTCCAGGAAGAGACTCGGGACAGCACTCTCACAGAAGCGAAAGCTAGGCTGTGGGCCCAGCCTGAGGAGCAGTACGTACGTTCGCCACACTGCTTTACACAGCTAGGCGTGAGCCGGAGAGCCTTGGTCACCGAGGCCTACCTGAGGTACTGCCATACTTACCCAGTAGATCCCACGCAGAGGTCCCTGTGCCCAAAAGGGCCTCCACGGAAGGGCCCTGTTCCTCCCGTTGTGTTTCCTTGAGGTAATCAGAAACCGCTGAGGATACCTGTAGGAGCTCAGGTATGAAGCTGGGCGACCCTGGCCAAACCTGGTTCCCCTCCGTGGTAGACGAGACAGTGGCGGGTCCTAAGCTGCCTGAGGCACACTCCTCGCGCGCACCTTCTCTTTGCTGCCGGAAGGCCTCACATAAGAAGTCTGAGTTGACTCGTGACGGAAGAAGTCTGAGTTGACTCGTGTGAGGCCTGCTGCTCTCAGTTCCTTGCTGGGAGCTTCAGCAGGAGCGCCCTGGAGCTCGCCGGCAGAAGAATTGTGAGTCCCCCCGCCCCACCCCGGCCTCGAGCAAAAGTCCAGATTTCCCCCGTTAGGAACACCTCGGAGCGCCAGAGGGAGCGGAGGGGCATGCGTTAACGGAATGCTTCAACCGTGGAAGGTATTTCACGAGACACTGTGCACTCACGTTCGTTGTAACAACTGTCAAAGGGCCCTCACTGTATGCCTTCCAACTCCTCGGCTGTGTTGGAGCCCCAGGAAGTAAATGCGTTCGTTTGACTAAGCTCCGTGAATGTGCAACGGTGATGGCGAAGCGCTGCCCTGTTCGCTCGAAAGCTCTCGTTCGTGCGGCCTTCACACGGCCTCAAGGTACGCAGTTCTAAACAGCCTTACATTCCATGCTGGTGTGCCCAGGCCCCCACCCACCCGCGGGGAGGAATTTGGGCTCTTCTGAGAAACACCAGTGTGCGTCCCAAGTGAAACCGGGGCGTCTCCCCCAGGACGTCGCCGAACGGCAGTCGGATGCCAGAGGTGTACTTCCAGCCGGAAAAAGAGGGAAAAGGACAGCTTTCCCAGGGACAATTCTGGACCCTTGGGACCATCCAGAATCACCAAGGCCTCAACTTTGCACGGCCTGGGGAACGCTCTTCCGCCTGCCCAGCAATCCCCACGTCAAAACCTTTCTCGGCAGACGCAGGCACTCTCTCCCTTGTACTAGATAGCTCGGCAGAGCCTTCCGAGAAACATGCTGCGTCATTCAGCTTCAACGTGGGACGCGGAGGGGAGAGGACGCTTTCTCCCCGTTTGCAGGCGCCTTGCGCTTGGCTTCACAGCTGCCTGGAACAGCACTAGCGGCCCGACGTCTCTGCACGGCAGGACTGTCGTTGTGGGCCGAGGCTGCGTGTTCTCCCAAAGCGAAAACCGTGCTGGCAATCCCTTTCTAGGAACTCCTCCCACGGCTCCCCAGGTTCGGCTCCGGCCGAACGAAAGGTGACCTCGGGCCTCAAGGTGAAGTTCCAGTGTTTCACGTCAGGGGACTTGGGTGTGCAGGGGTCTCCAATGAGGCCATACTCCACCACGGAGTGCCTTAACCCTGCGACGCCCCTGGGGACACACAGGGTAGGAGCCCATTCACCAGTTTCGCAGGATGACCTCTCTCCGTGCCGGAACGGCGGCCTCTGGCTTCTGAGGAACCTTAGCGTAAGCAGGCCCCTGGAGACAGCTCTTCGCTTTCATAGCTAGGGCAGTGTACTCCTCTCTGGGTTGCCCAGGTAGAGTGGCCCAGTCGTCAGAGAGACTGGCGAAAGCAGCGCTGGGCGGACTCCCTTTGCCAGTCAGTCGCACGGCCTCCTTGACTGAGAGAGAACTGCAGTGCCAAAAGACACCGCGCTGACGACTGGCTCCAGGAAGAGACTCGGGACAGCACTCTCACAGAAGCGAAAGCTAGGCTGTGGGCCCAGCCTGAGGAGCAGTACGTACGTTCGCCACACTGCTTTACACAGCTAGGCGTGAGCCGGAGAGCCTTGGTCACTGAGGCCTACCTGAGGTACTGCCATACTTACCCAGTAGATCCCACGCAGAGGTCCCTGTGCCCAAAAGGGCCTCCACGGAAGGGCCCTGTTCCTCCCGTTGTGTTTCCTTGAGGTAATCAGAAACCGCTGAGGATACCTGTAGGAGCTCAGGTATGAAGCTGGGCGACCCTGGCCAAACCTGGTTCCCCTCCGTGGTAGACGAGACAGTGGCGGGTCCTAAGCTGCCTGAGGCACACTCCTCGCGCGCACCTTCTCTTTGCTGCCGGAAGGCCTCACATAAGAAGTCTGAGTTGACTCGTGACAGAAGAAGTCTGAGTTGACTCGTGTGAGGCCTGCTGCTCTCAGTTCCTTGCTGGGAGCTTCAGCAGGAGCGCCCTGGAGCTCGCCGGCAGAAGAATTGTGAGTCCCCCCGCCCCACCCCGGCCTCGAGCAAAAGTCCAGATTTCCCCCGTTAGGAACACCTCGGAGCGCCAGAGGGAGCGGAGGGGCATGCGTTAACGGAATGCTTCAACCGTGGAAGGTATTTCACGAGACACTGTGCACTCACGTTCGTTGTAACAACTGTCAAAGGGCCCTCACTGTATGCCTTCCAACTCCTCGGCTGTGTTGGAGCCCCAGGAAGTAAATGCGTTCGTTTGACTAAGCTCCGTGAATGTGCAACGGTGATGGCGAAGCGCTGCCCTGTTCGCTCGAAAGCTCTCGTTCGTGCGGCCTTCACACGGCCTCAAGGTACGCAGTTCTAAACAGCCTTACATTCCATGCTGGTGTGCCCAGGCCCCCACCCACCCGCAGGGAGGAATTTGGGCTCTTCGGAGAAACACCAGTGTGCGTCCCAAGTGAAACCGGGGCGTCTCCCCCAGGACGTCGCCGAACGGCAGTCGGATGCCAGAGGTGTACTTCCAGCCGGAAAAAGAGGGAAAAGGACAGCTTTCCCAGGGACAATTCTGGACCCTTGGGACCATCCAGAATCACCAAGGCCTCAACTTTGCACGGCCTGGGGAACGCTCTTCCGCCTGCCCAGCAATCCCCACGTCAAAACCTTTCTCGGCAGAGGCAGGCACTCTCTCCCTTGTACTAGATAGCTCGGCAGAGCCTTCCGAGAAACATGCTGCGTCATTCAGCTTGAACGTGGGACGCGGAGGGGAGAGGACGCTTTCTCCCCGTTTGCAGGCGCCTTGCGCTTGGCTTCACAGCTGCCTGGAACAGCACTAGCGGCCCGACGTCTCTGCACGGCAGGACTGTCGTTGTGGGCCGAGGCTGCGTGTTCTCCCAAAGCGAAAACCGTGCTGGCAATCCCTTTCTAGGAACTCCTCCCACGGCTCCCCAGGTTCGGCTCCGGCCGAACGAAAGGTGACCTCGGGCCTCAAGGTGAAGTTCCAGTGTTTCACGTCAGGGGACTTGGGTGTGCAGGGGTCTCCAATGAGGCCATACTCCACCACGGAGTGCCTTAATCCTGCGACGCCCCTGGGGACACACAGGGTAGGAGCCCATTCACCAGTTTCGCAGGATGACCTCTCTCCGTGCCGGAACGGCGGCCTCTGGCTTCTGAGGAACCTTAGCGTAAGCAGGCCCCTGGAGACAGCTCTTCGCTTTCATAGCTAGGGCAGTGTACTCCTCTCTGGGTTGCCCAGGTAGAGTGGCCCAGTCGTCAGAGAGACTGGCGAAAGCAGCGCTGGGCGGACTCCCTTTGCCAGTCAGTCGCACGGCCTCCTTGACTGAGAGAGAACTGCAGTGCCAAAAGACACCGCGCTGACGACTGGCTCCAGGAAGAGACTCGGGACAGCACTCTCACAGAAGCGAAAGCTAGGCTGTGGGCCCAGCCTGAGGAGCAGTACGTACGTTCGCCACACTGCTTTACACAGCTAGGCGTGAGCCGGAGAGCCTTGGTCACTGAGGCCTACCTGAGGTACTGCCATACTTACCCAGTAGATCCCACGCAGAGGTCCCTGTGCCCAAAAGGGCCTCCACGGAAGGGCCCTGTTCCTCCCGTTGTGTTTCCTTGAGGTAATCAGAAACCGCTGAGGATACCTGTAGGAGCTCAGGTATGAAGCTGGGCGACCCTGGCCAAACCTGGTTCCCCTCCGTGGTAGACGAGACAGTGGCGGGTCCTAAGCTGCCTGAGGCACACTCCTCGCGCGCACCTTCTCTTTGCTGCCGGAAGGCCTCACATAAGAAGTCTGAGTTGACTCGTGACAGAAGAAGTCTGAGTTGACTCGTGTGAGGCCTGCTGCTCTCAGTTCCTTGCTGGGAGCTTCAGCAGGAGCGCCCTGGAGCTCGCCGGCAGAAGAATTGTGAGTCCCCCCGCCCCACCCCGGCCTCGAGCAAAAGTCCAGATTTCCCCCGTTAGGAACACCTCGGAGCGCCAGAGGGAGCGGAGGGGCATGCGTTAACGGAATGCTTCAACCGTGGAAGGTATTTCACGAGACACTGTGCACTCACGTTCGTTGTAACAACTGTCAAAGGGCCCTCACTGTATGCCTTCCAACTCCTCGGCTGTGTTGGAGCCCCAGGAAGTAAATGCGTTCGTTTGACTAAGCTCCGTGAATGTGCAACGGTGATGGCGAAGCGCTGCCCTGTTCGCTCGAAAGCTCTCGTTCGTGCGGCCTTCACACGGCCTCAAGGTACGCAGTTCTAAACAGCCTTACATTCCATGCTGGTGTGCCCAGGCCCCCACCCACCCGCAGGGAGGAATTTGGGCTCTTCTGAGAAACACCAGTGTGCGTCCCAAGTGAAACCGGGGCGTCTCCCCCAGGACGTCGCCGAACGGCAGTCGGATGCCAGAGGTGTACTTCCAGCCGGAAAAAGAGGGAAAAGGACAGCTTTCCCAGGGACAATTCTGGACCCTTGGGACCATCCAGAATCACCAAGGCCTCAACTTTGCACGGCCTGGGGAACGCTCTTCCGCCTGCCCAGCAATCCCCACGTCAAAACCTTTCTCGGCAGAGGCAGGCACTCTCTCCCTTGTACTAGATAGCTCGGCAGAGCCTTCCGAGAAACATGCTGCGTCATTCAGCTTCAACGTGGGACGCGGAGGGGAGAGGACGCTTTCTCCCCGTTTGCAGGCGCCTTGCGCTTGGCTTCACAGCTGCCTGGAACAGCACTAGCGGCCCGACGTCTCTGCACGGCAGGACTGTCGTTGTGGGCCGAGGCTGCGTGTTCTCCCAAAGCGAAAACCGTGCTGGCAATCCCTTTCTAGGAACTCCTCCCACGGCTCCCCAGGTTCGGCTCCGGCCGAACGAAAGGTGACCTCGGGCCTCAAGGTGAAGTTCCAGTGTTTCACGTCAGGGGACTTGGGTGTGCAGGGGTCTCCAATGAGGCCATACTCCACCACGGAGTGCCTTAACCCTGCGACGCCCCTGGGGACACACAGGGTAGGAGCCCATTCACCAGTTTCGCAGGTTGACCTCTCTCCGTGCCGGAACGGCGGCCTCTGGCTTCTGAGGAACCTTAGCGTAAGCAGGCCCCTGGAGACAGCTCTTCGCTTTCATAGCTAGGGCAGTGTACTCCTCTCTGGGTTGCCCAGGTAGAGTGGCCCAGTCGTCAGAGAGACTGGCGAAAGCAGCGCTGGGCGGACTCCCTTTGCCAGTCAGTCGCACGGCCTCCTTGACTGAGAGAGAACTGCAGTGCCAAAAGACACCGCGCTGACGACTGGCTCCAGGAAGAGACTCGGGACAGCACTCTCACAGAAGCGAAAGCTAGGCTGTGGGCCCAGCCTGAGGAGCAGTACGTACGTTCGCCACACTGCTTTACACAGCTAGGCGTGAGCCGGAGAGCCTTGGTCACCGAGGCCTACCTGAGGTACTGCCATACTTACCCAGTAGATCCCACGCAGAGGTCCCTGTGCCCAAAAGGGCCTCCACGGAAGGGCCCTGTTCCTCCCGTTGTGTTTCCTTGAGGTAATCAGAAACCGCTGAGGATACCTGTAGGAGCTCAGGTATGAAGCTGGGCGACCCTGGCCAAACCTGGTTCCCCTCCGTGGTAGACGAGACAGTGGCGGGTCCTAAGCTGCCTGAGGCACACTCCTCGCGCGCACCTTCTCTTTGCTGCCGGAAGGCCTCACATAAGAAGTCTGAGTTGACTCGTGACAGAAGAAGTCTGAGTTGACTCGTGTGAGGCCTGCTGCTCTCAGTTCCTTGCTGGGAGCTTCAGCAGGAGCGCCCTGGAGCTCGCCGGCAGAAGAATTGTGAGTCCCCCCGCCCCACCCCGGCCTCGAGCAAAAGTCCAGATTTCCCCCGTTAGGAACACCTCGGAGCGCCAGAGGGAGCGGAGGGGCATGCGTTAACGGAATGCTTCAACCGTGGAAGGTATTTCACGAGACACTGTGCACTCACGTTCGTTGTAACAACTGTCAGAGGGCCCTCACTGTATGCCTTCCAACTCCTCGGCTGTGTTGGAGCCCCAGGAAGTAAATGCGTTCGTTTGACTAAGCTCCGTGAATGTGCAACGGTGATGGCGAAGCGCTGCCCTGTTCGCTCGAAAGCTCTCGTTCGTGCGGCCTTCACACGGCCTCAAGGTACGCAGTTCTAAACAGCCTTACGTTCCATGCTGGTGTGCCCAGGCCCCCACCCACCCGCAGGGAGGAATTTGGGCTCTTCTGAGAAACACCAGTGTGCGTCCCAAGTGAAACCGGGGCGTCTCCCCCAGGACGTCGCCGAACGGCAGTCGGATGCCAGAGGTGTACTTCCAGCCGGAAAAAGAGGGAAAAGGACAGCTTTCCCAGGGACAATTCTGGACCCTTGGGACCATCCAGAATCACCAAGGCCTCAACTTTGCACGGCCTGGGGAACGCTCTTCCGCCTGTCCAGCAATCCCCACGTCAAAACCTTTCTCGGCAGACGCAGGCACTCTCTCCCTTGTACTAGATAGCTCGGCAGAGCCTTCCGAGAAACATGCTGCGTCATTCAGCTTCAACGTGGGACGCGGAGGGGAGAGGACGCTTTCTCCCCGTTTGCAGGCGCCTTGCGCTTGGCTTCACAGCTGCCTGGAACAGCACTAGCGGCCCGACGTCTCTGCACGGCAGGACTGTCGTTGTGGGCCGAGGCTGCGTGTTCTCCCAAAGCGAAAACCGTGCTGGCAATCCCTTTCTAGGAACTCCTCCCACGGCTCCCCAGGTTCGGCTCCGGCCGAACGAAAGGTGACCTCGGGCCTCAAGGTGAAGTTCCAGTGTTTCACGTCAGGGGACTTGGGTGTGCAGGGGTCTCCAATGAGGCCATACTCCACCACGGAGTGCCTTAACCCTGCGACGCCCCTGGGGACACACAGGGTAGGAGCCCATTCACCAGTTTCGCAGGATGACCTCTCTCCGTGCCGGAACGGCGGCCTCTGGCTTCTGAGGAACCTTAGCGTAAGCAGGCCCCTGGAGACAGCTCTTCGCTTTCATAGCTAGGGCAGGGTACTCCTCTCTGGGTTGCCCAGGTAGAGTGGCCCAGTCGTCAGAGAGACTGGCGAAAGCAGCGCTGGGCGGACTCCCTTTGCCAGTCAGTCGCACGGCCTCCTTGACTGAGAGAGAACTGCAGTGCCAAAAGACACCGCGCTGACGACTGGCTCCAGGAAGAGACTCGGGACAGCACTCTCACAGAAGCGAAAGCTAGGCTGTGGGCCCAGCCTGAGGAGCAGTACGTACGTTCGCCACACTGCTTTACACAGCTAGGCGTGAGCCGGAGAGCCTTGGTCACTGAGGCCTACCTGAGGTACTGCCATACTTACCCAGTAGATCCCACGCAGAGGTCCCTGTGCCCAAAAGGGCCTCCACGGAAGGGCCCTGTTCCTCCCGTTGTGTTTCCTTGAGGTAATCAGAAACCGCTGAGGATACCTGTAGGAGCTCAGGTATGAAGCTGGGCGACCCTGGCCAAACCTGGTTCCCCTCCGTGGTAGACGAGACAGTGGCGGGTCCTAAGCTGCCTGAGGCACACTCCTCGCGCGCACCTTCTCTTTGCTGCCGGAAGGCCTCACATAAGAAGTCTGAGTTGACTCGTGACGGAAGAAGTCTGAGTTGACTCGTGTGAGGCCTGCTGCTCTCAGTTCCTTGCTGGGAGCTTCAGCAGGAGCGCCCTGGAGCTCGCCGGCAGAAGAATTGTGAGTCCCCCCGCCCCACCCCGGCCTCGAGCAAAAGTCCAGATTTCCCCCGTTAGGAACACCTCGGAGCGCCAGAGGGAGCGGAGGGGCATGCGTTAACGGAATGCTTCAACCGTGGAAGGTATTTCACGAGACACTGTGCACTCACGTTCGTTGTAACAACTGTCAAAGGGCCCTCACTGTATGCCTTCCAACTCCTCGGCTGTGTTGGAGCCCCAGGAAGTAAATGCGTTCGTTTGACTAAGCTCCGTGAATGTGCAACGGTGATGGCGAAGCGCTGCCCTGTTCGCTCGAAAGCTCTCGTTCGTGCGGCCTTCACACGGCCTCAAGGTACGCAGTTCTAAACAGCCTTACATTCCATGCTGGTGTGCCCAGGCCCCCACCCACCCGCGGGGAGGAATTTGGGCTCTTCTGAGAAACACCAGTGTGCGTCCCAAGTGAAACCGGGGCGTCTCCCCCAGGACGTCGCCGAACGGCAGTCGGATGCCAGAGGTGTACTTCCAGCCGGAAAAAGAGGGAAAAGGACAGCTTTCCCAGGGACAATTCTGGACCCTTGGGACCATCCAGAATCACCAAGGCCTCAACTTTGCACGGCCTGGGGAACGCTCTTCCGCCTGCCCAGCAATCCCCACGTCAAAACCTTTCTCGGCAGAGGCAGGCACTCTCTCCCTTGTACTAGATAGCTCGGCAGAGCCTTCCGAGAAACATGCTGCGTCATTCAGCTTCAACGTGGGACGCGGAGGGGAGAGGACGCTTTCTCCCCGTTTGCAGGCGCCTTGCGCTTGGCTTCACAGCTGCCTGGAACAGCACTAGCGGCCCGACGTCTCTGCACGGCAGGACTGTCGTTGTGGGCCGAGGCTGCGTGTTCTCCCAAAGCGAAAACCGTGCTGGCAATCCCTTTCTAGGAACTCCTCCCACGGCTCCCCAGGTTCGGCTCCGGCCGAACGAAAGGTGACCTCGGGCCTCAAGGTGAAGTTCCAGTGTTTCACGTCAGGGGACTTGGGTGTGCAGGGGTCTCCAATGAGGCCATACTCCACCACGGAGTGCCTTAACCCTGCGACGCCCCTGGGGACACACAGGGTAGGAGCCCATTCACCAGTTTCGCAGGATGACCTCTCTCCGTGCCGGAACGGCGGCCTCTGGCTTCTGAGGAACCTTAGCGTAAGCAGGCCCCTGGAGACAGCTCTTCGCTTTCATAGCTAGGGCAGTGTACTCCTCTCTGGGTTGCCCAGGTAGAGTGGCCCAGTCGTCAGAGAGACTGGCGAAAGCAGCGCTGGGCGGACTCCCTTTGCCAGTCAGTCGCACGGCCTCCTTGACTGAGAGAGAACTGCAGTGCCAAAAGACACCGCGCTGACGACTGGCTCCAGGAAGAGACTCGGGACAGCACTCTCACAGAAGCGAAAGCTAGGCTGTGGGCCCAGCCTGAGGAGCAGTACGTACGTTCGCCACACTGCTTTACACAGCTAGGCGTGAGCCGGAGAGCCTTGGTCACTGAGGCCTACCTGAGGTACTGCCATACTTACCCAGTAGATCCCACGCAGAGGTCCCTGTGCCCAAAAGGGCCTCCACGGAAGGGCCCTGTTCCTCCCGTTGTGTTTCCTTGAGGTAATCAGAAACCGCTGAGGATACCTGTAGGAGCTCAGGTATGAAGCTGGGCGACCCTGGCCAAACCTGGTTCCCCTCCGTGGTAGACGAGACAGTGGCGGGTCCTAAGCTGCCTGAGGCACACTCCTCGCGCGCACCTTCTCTTTGCTGCCGGAAGGCCTCACATAAGAAGTCTGAGTTGACTCGTGACAGAAGAAGTCTGAGTTGACTCGTGTGAGGCCTGCTGCTCTCAGTTCCTTGCTGGGAGCTTCAGCAGGAGCGCCCTGGAGCTCGCCGGCAGAAGAATTGTGAGTCCCCCCGCCCCACCCCGGCCTCGAGCAAAAGTCCAGATTTCCCCCGTTAGGAACACCTCGGAGCGCCAGAGGGAGCGGAGGGGCATGCGTTAACGGAATGCTTCAACCGTGGAAGGTATTTCACGAGACACTGTGCACTCACGTTCGTTGTAACAACTGTCAAAGGGCCCTCACTGTATGCCTTCCAACTCCTCGGCTGTGTTGGAGCCCCAGGAAGTAAATGCGTTCGTTTGACTAAGCTCCGTGAATGTGCAACGGTGATGGCGAAGCGCTGCCCTGTTCGCTCGAAAGCTCTCGTTCGTGCGGCCTTCACACGGCCTCAAGGTACGCAGTTCTAAACAGCCTTACATTCCATGCTGGTGTGCCCAGGCCCCCACCCACCCGCGGGGAGGAATTTGGGCTCTTCTGAGAAACACCAGTGTGCGTCCCAAGTGAAACCGGGGCGTCTCCCCCAGGACGTCGCCGAACGGCAGTCGGATGCCAGAGGTGTACTTCCAGCCGGAAAAAGAGGGAAAAGGACAGCTTTCCCAGGGACAATTCTGGACCCTTGGGACCATCCAGAATCACCAAGGCCTCAACTTTGCACGGCCTGGGGAACGCTCTTCCGCCTGCCCAGCAATCCCCACGTCAAAACCTTTCTCGGCAGAGGCAGGCACTCTCTCCCTTGTACTAGATAGCTCGGCAGAGCCTTCCGAGAAACATGCTGCGTCATTCAGCTTCAACGTGGGACGCGGAGGGGAGAGGACGCTTTCTCCCCGTTTGCAGGCGCCTTGCGCTTGGCTTCACAGCTGCCTGGAACAGCACTAGCGGCCCGACGTCTCTGCACGGCAGGACTGTCGTTGTGGGCCGAGGCTGCGTGTTCTCCCAAAGCGAAAACCGTGCTGGCAATCCCTTTCTAGGAACTCCTCCCACGGCTCCCCAGGTTCGGCTCCGGCCGAACGAAAGGTGACCTCGGGCCTCAAGGTGAAGTTCCAGTGTTTCACGTCAGGGGACTTGGGTGTGCAGGGGTCTCCAATGAGGCCATACTCCACCACGGAGTGCCTTAACCCTGCGACGCCCCTGGGGACACACAGGGTAGGAGCCCATTCACCAGTTTCGCAGGATGACCTCTCTCCGTGCCGGAACGGCGGCCTCTGGCTTCTGAGGAACCTTAGCGTAAGCAGGCCCCTGGAGACAGCTCTTCGCTTTCATAGCTAGGGCAGGGTACTCCTCTCTGGGTTGCCCAGGTAGAGTGGCCCAGTCGTCAGAGAGACTGGCGAAAGCAGCGCTGGGCGGACTCCCTTTGCCAGTCAGTCGCACGGCCTCCTTGACTGAGAGAGAACTGCAGTGCCAAAAGACACCGCGCTGACGACTGGCTCCAGGAAGAGACTCGGGACAGCACTCTCACAGAAGCGAAAGCTAGGCTGTGGGCCCAGCCTGAGGAGCAGTACGTACGTTCGCCACACTGCTTTACACAGCTAGGCGTGAGCCGGAGAGCCTTGGTCACTGAGGCCTACCTGAGGTACTGCCATACTTACCCAGTAGATCCCACGCAGAGGTCCCTGTGCCCAAAAGGGCCTCCACGGAAGGGCCCTGTTCCTCCCGTTGTGTTTCCTTGAGGTAATCAGAAACCGCTGAGGATACCTGTAGGAGATCAGGTATGAAGCTGGGCGACCCTGGTCAAACCTGGTTCCCCTCCGTGGTAGACGAGACAGTGGCGGGTCCTAAGCTGCCTGAGGCACACTCCTCGCGCGCACCTTCTCTTTGCTGCCGGAAGGCCTCACATAAGAAGTCTGAGTTGACTCGTGACGGAAGAAGTCTGAGTTGACTCGTGTGAGGCCTGCTGCTCTCAGTTCCTTGCTGGGAGCTTCAGCAGGAGCGCCCTGGAGCTCGCCGGCAGAAGAATTGTGAGTCCCCCCGCCCCACCCCGGCCTCGAGCAAAAGTCCAGATTTCCCCCGTTAGGAACACCTCGGAGCGCCAGAGGGAGCGGAGGGGCATGCGTTAACGGAATGCTTCAACCGTGGAAGGTATTTCACGAGACACTGTGCACTCACGTTCGTTGTAACAACTGTCAAAGGGCCCTCACTGTATGCCTTCCAACTCCTCGGCTGTGTTGGAGCCCCAGGAAGTAAATGCGTTCGTTTGACTAAGCTCCGTGAATGTGCAACGGTGATGGCGAAGCGCTGCCCTGTTCGCTCGAAAGCTCTCGTTCGTGCGGCCTTCACACGGCCTCAAGGTACGCAGTTCTAAACAGCCTTACATTCCATGCTGGTGTGCCCAGGCCCCCACCCACCCGCAGGGAGGAATTTGGGCTCTTCTGAGAAACACCAGTGTGCGTCCCAAGTGAAACCGGGGCGTCTCCCCCAGGACGTCGCCGAACGGCAGTCGGATGCCAGAGGTGTACTTCCAGCCGGAAAAAGAGGGAAAAGGACAGCTTTCCCAGGGACAATTCTGGACCCTTGGGACCATCCAGAATCACCAAGGCCTCAACTTTGCACGGCCTGGGGAACGCTCTTCCGCCTGTCCAGCAATCCCCACGTCAAAACCTTTCTCGGCAGAGGCAGGCACTCTCTCCCTTGTACTAGATAGCTCGGCAGAGCCTTCCGAGAAACATGCTGCGTCATTCAGCTTCAACGTGGGACGCGGAGGGGAGAGGACGCTTTCTCCCCGTTTGCAGGCGCCTTGCGCTTGGCTTCACAGCTGCCTGGAACAGCACTAGCGGCCCGACGTCTCTGCACGGCAGGACTGTCGTTGTGGGCCGAGGCTGCGTGTTCTCCCAAAGCGAAAACCGTGCTGGCAATCCCTTTCTAGGAACTCCTCCCACGGCTCCCCAGGTTCGGCTCCGGCCGAACGAAAGGTGAGCTCGGGCCTCAAGGTGAAGTTCCAGTGTTTCACGTCAGGGGACTTGGGTGTGCAGGGGTCTCCAATGAGGCCATACTCCACCACGGAGTGCCTTAACCCTGCGACGCCCCTGGGGACACACAGGGTAGGAGCCCATTCACCAGTTTCGCAGGATGACCTCTCTCCGTGCCGGAACGGCGGCCTCTGGCTTCTGAGGAACCTTAGCGTAAGCAGGCCCCTGGAGACAGCTCTTCGCTTTCATAGCTAGGGCAGTGTACTCCTCTCTGGGTTGCCCAGGTAGAGTGGCCCAGTCGTCAGAGAGACTGGCGAAAGCAGCGCTGGGCGGACTCCCTTTGCCAGTCAGTCGCACGGCCTCCTTGACTGAGAGAGAACTGCAGTGCCAAAAGACACCGCGCTGACGACTGGCTCCAGGAAGAGACTCGGGACAGCACTCTCACAGAAGCGAAAGCTAGGCTGTGGGCCCAGCCTGAGGAGCAGTACGTACGTTCGCCACACTGCTTTACACAGCTAGGCGTGAGCCGGAGAGCCTTGGTCACCGAGGCCTACCTGAGGTACTGCCATACTTACCCAGTAGATCCCACGCAGAGGTCCCTGTGCCCAAAAGGGCCTCCACGGAAGGGCCCTGTTCCTCCCGTTGTGTTTCCTTGAGGTAATCAGAAACCGCTGAGGATACCTGTAGGAGCTCAGGTATGAAGCTGGGCGACCCTGGCCAAACCTGGTTCCCCTCCGTGGTAGACGAGACAGTGGCGGGTCCTAAGCTGCCTGAGGCACACTCCTCGCGCGCACCTTCTCTTTGCTGCCGGAAGGCCTCACATAAGAAGTCTGAGTTGACTCGTGACGGAAGAAGTCTGAGTTGACTCGTGTGAGGCCTGCTGCTCTCAGTTCCTTGCTGGGAGCTTCAGCAGGAGCGCCCTGGAGCTCGCCGGCAGAAGAATTGTGCGTCCCCCCGCCCCACCCCGGCCTCGAGCAAAAGTCCAGATTTCCCCCGTTAGGAACACCTCGGAGCGCCAGAGGGAGCGGAGGGGCATGCGTTAACGGAATGCTTCAACCGTGGAAGGTATTTCACGAGACACTGTGCACTCACGTTCGTTGTAACAACTGTCAAAGGGCCCTCACTGTATGCCTTCCAACTCCTCGGCTGTGTTGGAGCCCCAGGAAGTAAATGCGTTCGTTTGACTAAGCTCCGTGAATGTGCAACGGTGATGGCGAAGCGCTGCCCTGTTCGCTCGAAAGCTCTCGTTCGTGCGGCCTTCACACGGCCTCAAGGTACGCAGTTCTAAACAGCCTTACATTCCATGCTGGTGTGCCCAGGCCCCCACCCACCCGCAGGGAGGAATTTGGGCTCTTCTGAGAAACACCAGTGTGCGTCCCAAGTGAAACCGGGGCGTCTCCCCCAGGACGTCGCCGAACGGCAGTCGGATGCCAGAGGTGTACTTCCAGCCGGAAAAAGAGGGAAAAGGACAGCTTTCCCAGGGACAATTCTGGACCCTTGGGACCATCCAGAATCACCAAGGCCTCAACTTTGCACGGCCTGGGGAACGCTCTTCCGCCTGCCCAGCAATCCCCACGTCAAAACCTTTCTCGGCAGAGGCAGGCACTCTCTCCCTTGTACTAGATAGCTCGGCAGAGCCTTCCGAGAAACGTGCTGCGTCATTCAGCTTCAACGTGGGACGCGGAGGGGAGAGGACGCTTTCTCCCCGTTTGCAGGCGCCTTGCGCTTGGCTTCACAGCTGCCTGGAACAGCACTAGCGGCCCGACGTCTCTGCACGGCAGGACTGTCGTTGTGGGCCGAGGCTGCGTGTTCTCCCAAAGCGAAAACCGTGCTGGCAATCCCTTTCTAGGAACTCCTCCCACGGCTCCCCAGGTTCGGCTCCGGCCGAACGAAAGGTGAGCTCGGGCCTCAAGGTGAAGTTCCAGTGTTTCACGTCAGGGGACTTGGGTGTGCAGGGGTCTCCAATGAGGCCATACTCCACCACGGAGTGCCTTAACCCTGCGACGCCCCTGGGGACACACAGGGTAGGAGCCCATTCACCAGTTTCGCAGGATGACCTCTCTCCGTGCCGGAACGGCGGCCTCTGGCTTCTGAGGAACCTTAGCGTAAGCAGGCCCCTGGAGACAGCTCTTCGCTTTCATAGCTAGGGCAGGGTACTCCTCTCTGGGTTGCCCAGGTAGAGTGGCCCAGTCGTCAGAGAGACTGGCGAAAGCAGCGCTGGGCGGACTCCCTTTGCCAGTCAGTCGCACGGCCTCCTTGACTGAGAGAGAACTGCAGTGCCAAAAGACACCGCGCTGACGACTGGCTCCAGGAAGAGACTCGGGACAGCACTCTCACAGAAGCGAAAGCTAGGCTGTGGGCCCAGCCTGAGGAGCAGTACGTACGTTCGCCACACTGCTTTACACAGCTAGGCGTGAGCCGGAGAGCCTTGGTCACCGAGGCCTACCTGAGGTACTGCCATACTTACCCAGTAGATCCCACGCAGAGGTCCCTGTGCCCAAAAGGGCCTCCACGGAAGGGCCCTGTTCCTCCCGTTGTGTTTCCTTGAGGTAATCAGAAACCGCTGAGGATACCTGTAGGAGCTCAGGTATGAAGCTGGGCGACCCTGGCCAAACCTGGTTCCCCTCCGTGGTAGACGAGACAGTGGCGGGTCCTAAGCTGCCTGAGGCACACTCCTCGCGCGCACCTTCTCTTTGCTGCCGGAAGGCCTCACATAAGAAGTCTGAGTTGACTCGTGACGGAAGAAGTCTGAGTTGACTCGTGTGAGGCCTGCTGCTCTCAGTTCCTTGCTGGGAGCTTCAGCAGGAGCGCCCTGGAGCTCGCCGGCAGAAGAATTGTGAGTCCCCCCGCCCCACCCCGGCCTCGAGCAAAAGTCCAGATTTCCCCCGTTAGGAACACCTCGGAGCGCCAGAGGGAGCGGAGGGGCATGCGTTAACGGAATGCTTCAACCGTGGAAGGTATTTCACGAGACACTGTGCACTCACGTTCGTTGTAACAACTGTCAAAGGGCCCTCACTGTATGCCTTCCAACTCCTCGGCTGTGTTGGAGCCCCAGGAAGTAAATGCGTTCGTTTGACTAAGCTCCGTGAATGTGCAACGGTGATGGCGAAGCGCTGCCCTGTTCGCTCGAAAGCTCTCGTTCGTGCGGCCTTCACACGGCCTCAAGGTACGCAGTTCTAAACAGCCTTACATTCCATGCTGGTGTGCCCAGGCCCCCACCCACCCGCAGGGAGGAATTTGGGCTCTTCTGAGAAACACCAGTGTGCGTCCCAAGTGAAACCGGGGCGTCTCCCCCAGGACGTCGCCGAACGGCAGTCGGATGCCAGAGGTGTACTTCCAGCCGGAAAAAGAGGGAAAAGGACAGCTTTCCCAGGGACAATTCTGGACCCTTGGGACCATCCAGAATCACCAAGGCCTCAACTTTGCACGGCCTGGGGAACGCTCTTCCGCCTGCCCAGCAATCCCCACGTCAAAACCTTTCTCGGCAGAGGCAGGCACTCTCTCCCTTGTACTAGATAGCTCGGCAGAGCCTTCCGAGAAACATGCTGCGTCATTCAGCTTCAACGTGGGACGCGGAGGGGAGAGGACGCTTTCTCCCCGTTTGCAGGCGCCTTGCGCTTGGCTTCACAGCTGCCTGGAACAGCACTAGCGGCCCGACGTCTCTGCACGGCAGGACTGTCGTTGTGGGCCGAGGCTGCGTGTTCTCCCAAAGCGAAAACCGTGCTGGCAATCCCTTTCTAGGAACTCCTCCCACGGCTCCCCAGGTTCGGCTCCGGCCGAACGAAAGGTGAGCTCGGGCCTCAAGGTGAAGTTCCAGTGTTTCACGTCAGGGGACTTGGGTGTGCAGGGGTCTCCAATGAGGCCATACTCCACCACGGAGTGCCTTAACCCTGCGACGCCCCTGGGGACACACAGGGTAGGAGCCCATTCACCAGTTTCGCAGGATGACCTCTCTCCGTGCCGGAACGGCGGCCTCTGGCTTCTGAGGAACCTTAGCGTAAGCAGGCCCCTGGAGACAGCTCTTCGCTTTCATAGCTAGGGCAGGGTACTCCTCTCTGGGTTGCCCAGGTAGAGTGGCCCAGTCGTCAGAGAGACTGGCGAAAGCAGCGCTGGGCGGACTCCCTTTGCCAGTCAGTCGCACGGCCTCCTTGACTGAGAGAGAACTGCAGTGCCAAAAGACACCGCGCTGACGACTGGCTCCAGGAAGAGACTCGGGACAGCACTCTCACAGAAGCGAAAGCTAGGCTGTGGGCCCAGCCTGAGGAGCAGTACGTACGTTCGCCACACTGCTTTACACAGCTAGGCGTGAGCCGGAGAGCCTTGGTCACCGAGGCCTACCTGAGGTACTGCCATACTTACCCAGTAGATCCCACGCAGAGGTCCCTGTGCCCAAAAGGGCCTCCACGGAAGGGCCCTGTTCCTCCCGTTGTGTTTCCTTGAGGTAATCAGAAACCGCTGAGGATACCTGTAGGAGCTCAGGTATGAAGCTGGGCGACCCTGGCCAAACCTGGTTCCCCTCCGTGGTAGACGAGACAGTGGCGGGTCCTAAGCTGCCTGAGGCACACTCCTCGCGCGCACCTTCTCTTTGCTGCCGGAAGGCCTCACATAAGAAGTCTGAGTTGACTCGTGACGGAAGAAGTCTGAGTTGACTCGTGTGAGGCCTGCTGCTCTCAGTTCCTTGCTGGGAGCTTCAGCAGGAGCGCCCTGGAGCTCGCCGGCAGAAGAATTGTGAGTCCCCCCGCCCCACCCCGGCCTCGAGCAAAAGTCCAGATTTCCCCCGTTAGGAACACCTCGGAGCGCCAGAGGGAGCGGAGGGGCATGCGTTAACGGAATGCTTCAACCGTGGAAGGTATTTCACGAGACACTGTGCACTCACGTTCGTTGTAACAACTGTCAAAGGGCCCTCACTGTATGCCTTCCAACTCCTCGGCTGTGTTGGAGCCCCAGGAAGTAAATGCGTTCGTTTGACTAAGCTCCGTGAATGTGCAACGGTGATGGCGAAGCGCTGCCCTGTTCGCTCGAAAGCTCTCGTTCGTGCGGCCTTCACACGGCCTCAAGGTACGCAGTTCTAAACAGCCTTACATTCCATGCTGGTGTGCCCAGGCCCCCACCCACCCGCAGGGAGGAATTTGGGCTCTTCTGAGAAACACCAGTGTGCGTCCCAAGTGAAACCGGGGCGTCTCCCCCAGGACGTCGCCGAACGGCAGTCGGATGCCAGAGGTGTACTTCCAGCCGGAAAAAGAGGGAAAAGGACAGCTTTCCCAGGGACAATTCTGGACCCTTGGGACCATCCAGAATCACCAAGGCCTCAACTTTGCACGGCCTGGGGAACGCTCTTCCGCCTGCCCAGCAATCCCCACGTCAAAACCTTTCTCGGCAGAGGCAGGCACTCTCTCCCTTGTACTAGATAGCTCGGCAGAGCCTTCCGAGAAACATGCTGCGTCATTCAGCTTCAACGTGGGACGCGGAGGGGAGAGGACGCTTTCTCCCCGTTTGCAGGCGCCTTGCGCTTGGCTTCACAGCTGCCTGGAACAGCACTAGCGGCCCGACGTCTCTGCACGGCAGGACTGTCGTTGTGGGCCGAGGCTGCGTGTTCTCCCAAAGCGAAAACCGTGCTGGCAATCCCTTTCTAGGAACTCCTCCCACGGCTCCCCAGGTTCGGCTCCGGCCGAACGAAAGGTGAGCTCGGGCCTCAAGGTGAAGTTCCAGTGTTTCACGTCAGGGGACTTGGGTGTGCAGGGGTCTCCAATGAGGCCATACTCCACCACGGAGTGCCTTAACCCTGCGACGCCCCTGGGGACACACAGGGTAGGAGCCCATTCACCAGTTTCGCAGGATGACCTCTCTCCGTGCCGGAACGGCGGCCTCTGGCTTCTGAGGAACCTTAGCGTAAGCAGGCCCCTGGAGACAGCTCTTCGCTTTCATAGCTAGGGCAGGGTACTCCTCTCTGGGTTGCCCAGGTAGAGTGGCCCAGTCGTCAGAGAGACTGGCGAAAGCAGCGCTGGGCGGACTCCCTTTGCCAGTCAGTCGCACGGCCTCCTTGACTGAGAGAGAACTGCAGTGCCAAAAGACACCGCGCTGACGACTGGCTCCAGGAAGAGACTCGGGACAGCACTCTCACAGAAGCGAAAGCTAGGCTGTGGGCCCAGCCTGAGGAGCAGTACGTACGTTCGCCACACTGCTTTACACAGCTAGGCGTGAGCCGGAGAGCCTTGGTCACCGAGGCCTACCTGAGGTACTGCCATACTTACCCAGTAGATCCCACGCAGAGGTCCCTGTGCCCAAAAGGGCCTCCACGGAAGGGCCCTGTTCCTCCCGTTGTGTTTCCTTGAGGTAATCAGAAACCGCTGAGGATACCTGTAGGAGCTCAGGTATGAAGCTGGGCGACCCTGGCCAAACCTGGTTCCCCTCCGTGGTAGACGAGACAGTGGCGGGTCCTAAGCTGCCTGAGGCACACTCCTCGCGCGCACCTTCTCTTTGCTGCCGGAAGGCCTCACATAAGAAGTCTGAGTTGACTCGTGACAGAAGAAGTCTGAGTTGACTCGTGTGAGGCCTGCTGCTCTCAGTTCCTTGCTGGGAGCTTCAGCAGGAGCGCTCTGGAGCTCGCCGGCAGAAGAATTGTGAGTCCCCCCGCCGCACCCCGGCCTCGAGCAAAAGTCCAGATTTCCCCCGTTAGGAACACCTCGGAGCGCCAGAGGGAGCGGAGGGGCATGCGTTAACGGAATGCTTCAACCGTGGAAGGTATTTCACGAGACACTGTGCACTCACGTTCGTTGTAACAACTGTCAAAGGGCCCTCACTGTATGCCTTCCAACTCCTCGGCTGTGTTGGAGCCCCAGGAAGTAAATGCGTTCGTTTGACTAAGCTCCGTGAATGTGCAACGGTGATGGCGAAGCGCTGCCCTGTTCGCTCGAAAGCTCTCGTTCGTGCGGCCTTCACACGGCCTCAAGGTACGCAGTTCTAAACAGCCTTACGTTCCATGCTGGTGTGCCCAGGCCCCCACCCACCCGCAGGGAGGAATTTGGGCTCTTCTGAGAAACACCAGTGTGCGTCCCAAGTGAAACCGGGGCGTCTCCCCCAGGACGTCGCCGAACGGCAGTCGGATGCCAGAGGTGTACTTCCAGCCGGAAAAAGAGGGAAAAGGACAGCTTTCCCAGGGACAATTCTGGACCCTTGGGACCATCCAGAATCACCAAGGCCTCAACTTTGCACGGCCTGGGGAACGCTCTTCCGCCTGTCCAGCAATCCCCACGTCAAAACCTTTCTCGGCAGAGGCAGGCACTCTCTCCCTTGTACTAGATAGCTCGGCAGAGCCTTCCGAGAAACATGCTGCGTCATTCAGCTTCAACGTGGGACGCGGAGGGGAGAGGACGCTTTCTCCCCGTTTGCAGGCGCCTTGCGCTTGGCTTCACAGCTGCCTGGAACAGCACTAGCGGCCCGACGTCTCTGCACGGCAGGACTGTCGTTGTGGGCCGAGGCTGCGTGTTCTCCCAAAGCGAAAACCGTGCTGGCAATCCCTTTCTAGGAACTCCTCCCACGGCTCCCCAGGTTCGGCTCCGGCCGAACGAAAGGTGAGCTCGGGCCTCAAGGTGAAGTTCCAGTGTTTCACGTCAGGGGACTTGGGTGTGCAGGGGTCTCCAATGAGGCCATACTCCACCACGGAGTGCCTTAACCCTGCGACGCCCCTGGGGACACACAGGGTAGGAGCCCATTCACCAGTTTCGCAGGATGACCTCTCTCCGTGCCGGAACGGCGGCCTCTGGCTTCTGAGGAACCTTAGCGTAAGCAGGCCCCTGGAGACAGCTCTTCGCTTTCATAGCTAGGGCAGGGTACTCCTCTCTGGGTTGCCCAGGTAGAGTGGCCCAGTCGTCAGAGAGACTGGCGAAAGCAGCGCTGGGCGGACTCCCTTTGCCAGTCAGTCGCACGGCCTCCTTGACTGAGAGAGAACTGCAGTGCCAAAAGACACCGCGCTGACGACTGGCTCCAGGAAGAGACTCGGGACAGCACTCTCACAGAAGCGAAAGCTAGGCTGTGGGCCCAGCCTGAGGAGCAGTACGTACGTTCGCCACACTGCTTTACACAGCTAGGCGTGAGCCGGAGAGCCTTGGTCACCGAGGCCTACCTGAGGTACTGCCATACTTACCCAGTAGATCCCACGCAGAGGTCCCTGTGCCCAAAAGGGCCTCCACGGAAGGGCCCTGTTCCTCCCGTTGTGTTTCCTTGAGGTAATCAGAAACCGCTGAGGATACCTGTAGGAGCTCAGGTATGAAGCTGGGCGACCCTGGCCAAACCTGGTTCCCCTCCGTGGTAGACGAGACAGTGGCGGGTCCTAAGCTGCCTGAGGCACACTCCTCGCGCGCACCTTCTCTTTGCTGCCGGAAGGCCTCACATAAGAAGTCTGAGTTGACTCGTGACAGAAGAAGTCTGAGTTGACTCGTGTGAGGCCTGCTGCTCTCAGTTCCTTGCTGGGAGCTTCAGCAGGAGCGCCCTGGAGCTCGCCGGCAGAAGAATTGTGAGTCCCCCCGCCCCACCCCGGCCTCGAGCAAAAGTCCAGATTTCCCCCGTTAGGAACACCTCGGAGCGCCAGAGGGAGCGGAGGGGCATGCGTTAACGGAATGCTTCAACCGTGGAAGGTATTTCACGAGACACTGTGCACTCACGTTCGTTGTAACAACTGTCAAAGGGCCCTCACTGTATGCCTTCCAACTCCTCGGCTGTGTTGGAGCCCCAGGAAGTAAATGCGTTCGTTTGACTAAGCTCCGTGAATGTGCAACGGTGATGGCGAAGCGCTGCCCTGTTCGCTCGAAAGCTCTCGTTCGTGCGGCCTTCACACGGCCTCAAGGTACGCAGTTCTAAACAGCCTTACATTCCATGCTGGTGTGCCCAGGCCCCCACCCACCCGCAGGGAGGAATTTGGGCTCTTCTGAGAAACACCAGTGTGCGTCCCAAGTGAAACCGGGGCGTCTCCCCCAGGACGTCGCCGAACGGCAGTCGGATGCCAGAGGTGTACTTCCAGCCGGAAAAAGAGGGAAAAGGACAGCTTTCCCAGGGACAATTCTGGACCCTTGGGACCATCCAGAATCACCAAGGCCTCAACTTTGCACGGCCTGGGGAACGCTCTTCCGCCTGTCCAGCAATCCCCACGTCAAAACCTTTCTCGGCAGAGGCAGGCACTCTCTCCCTTGTACTAGATAGCTCGGCAGAGCCTTCCGAGAAACATGCTGCGTCATTCAGCTTCAACGTGGGACGCGGAGGGGAGAGGACGCTTTCTCCCCGTTTGCAGGCGCCTTGCGCTTGGCTTCACAGCTGCCTGGAACAGCACTAGCGGCCCGACGTCTCTGCACGGCAGGACTGTCGTTGTGGGCCGAGGCTGCGTGTTCTCCCAAAGCGAAAACCGTGCTGGCAATCCCTTTCTAGGAACTCCTCCCACGGCTCCCCAGGTTCGGCTCCGGCCGAACGAAAGGTGACCTCGGGCCTCAAGGTGAAGTTCCAGTGTTTCACGTCAGGGGACTTGGGTGTGCAGGGGTCTCCAATGAGGCCATACTCCACCACGGAGTGCCTTAACCCTGCGACGCCCCTGGGGACACACAGGGTAGGAGCCCATTCACCAGTTTCGCAGGATGACCTCTCTCCGTGCCGGAACGGCGGCCTCTGGCTTCTGAGGAACCTTAGCGTAAGCAGGCCCCTGGAGACAGCTCTTCGCTTTCATAGCTAGGGCAGGGTACTCCTCTCTGGGTTGCCCAGGTAGAGTGGCCCAGTCGTCAGAGAGACTGGCGAAAGCAGCGCTGGGCGGACTCCCTTTGCCAGTCAGTCGCACGGCCTCCTTGACTGAGAGAGAACTGCAGTGCCAAAAGACACCGCGCTGACGACTGGCTCCAGGAAGAGACTCGGGACAGCACTCTCACAGAAGCGAAAGCTAGGCTGTGGGCCCAGCCTGAGGAGCAGTACGTACGTTCGCCACACTGCTTTACACAGCTAGGCGTGAGCCGGAGAGCCTTGGTCACCGAGGCCTACCTGAGGTACTGCCATACTTACCCAGTAGATCCCACGCAGAGGTCCCTGTGCCCAAAAGGGCCTCCACGGAAGGGCCCTGTTCCTCCCGTTGTGTTTCCTTGAGGTAATCAGAAACCGCTGAGGATACCTGTAGGAGCTCAGGTATGAAGCTGGGCGACCCTGGCCAAACCTGGTTCCCCTCCGTGGTAGACGAGACAGTGGCGGGTCCTAAGCTGCCTGAGGCACACTCCTCGCGCGCACCTTCTCTTTGCTGCCGGAAGGCCTCACATAAGAAGTCTGAGTTGACTCGTGACAGAAGAAGTCTGAGTTGACTCGTGTGAGGCCTGCTGCTCTCAGTTCCTTGCTGGGAGCTTCAGCAGGAGCGCCCTGGAGCTCGCCGGCAGAAGAATTGTGAGTCCCCCCGCCCCACCCCGGCCTCGAGCAAAAGTCCAGATTTCCCCCGTTAGGAACACCTCGGAGCGCCAGAGGGAGCGGAGGGGCATGCGTTAACGGAATGCTTCAACCGTGGAAGGTATTTCACGAGACACTGTGCACTCACGTTCGTTGTAACAACTGTCAAAGGGCCCTCACTGTATGCCTTCCAACTCCTCGGCTGTGTTGGAGCCCCAGGAAGTAAATGCGTTCGTTTGACTAAGCTCCGTGAATGTGCAACGGTGATGGCGAAGCGCTGCCCTGTTCGCTCGAAAGCTCTCGTTCGTGCGGCCTTCACACGGCCTCAAGGTACGCAGTTCTAAACAGCCTTACATTCCATGCTGGTGTGCCCAGGCCCCCACCCACCCGCAGGGAGGAATTTGGGCTCTTCTGAGAAACACCAGTGTGCGTCCCAAGTGAAACCGGGGCGTCTCCCCCAGGACGTCGCCGAACGGCAGTCGGATGCCAGAGGTGTACTTCCAGCCGGAAAAAGAGGGAAAAGGACAGCTTTCCCAGGGACAATTCTGGACCCTTGGGACCATCCAGAATCACCAAGGCCTCAACTTTGCACGGCCTGGGGAACGCTCTTCCGCCTGCCCAGCAATCCCCACGTCAAAACCTTTCTCGGCAGAGGCAGGCACTCTCTCCCTTGTACTAGATAGCTCGGCAGAGCCTTCCGAGAAACATGCTGCGTCATTCAGCTTCAACGTGGGACGCGGAGGGGAGAGGACGCTTTCTCCCCGTTTGCAGGCGCCTTGCGCTTGGCTTCACAGCTGCCTGGAACAGCACTAGCGGCCCGACGTCTCTGCACGGCAGGACTGTCGTTGTGGGCCGAGGCTGCGTGTTCTCCCAAAGCGAAAACCGTGCTGGCAATCCCTTTCTAGGAACTCCTCCCACGGCTCCCCAGGTTCGGCTCCGGCCGAACGAAAGGTGAGCTCGGGCCTCAAGGTGAAGTTCCAGTGTTTCACGTCAGGGGACTTGGGTGTGCAGGGGTCTCCAATGAGGCCATACTCCACCACGGAGTGCCTTAACCCTGCGACGCCCCTGGGGACACACAGGGTAGGAGCCCATTCACCAGTTTCGCAGGATGACCTCTCTCCGTGCCGGAACGGCGGCCTCTGGCTTCTGAGGAACCTTAGCGTAAGCAGGCCCCTGGAGACAGCTCTTCGCTTTCATAGCTAGGGCAGGGTACTCCTCTCTGGGTTGCCCAGGTAGAGTGGCCCAGTCGTCAGAGAGACTGGCGAAAGCAGCGCTGGGCGGACTCCCTTTGCCAGTCAGTCGCACGGCCTCCTTGACTGAGAGAGAACTGCAGTGCCAAAAGACACCGCGCTGACGACTGGCTCCAGGAAGAGACTCGGGACAGCACTCTCACAGAAGCGAAAGCTAGGCTGTGGGCCCAGCCTGAGGAGCAGTACGTACGTTCGCCACACTGCTTTACACAGCTAGGCGTGAGCCGGAGAGCCTTGGTCACCGAGGCCTACCTGAGGTACTGCCATACTTACCCAGTAGATCCCACGCAGAGGTCCCTGTGCCCAAAAGGGCCTCCACGGAAGGGCCCTGTTCCTCCCGTTGTGTTTCCTTGAGGTAATCAGAAACCGCTGAGGATACCTGTAGGAGCTCAGGTATGAAGCTGGGCGACCCTGGCCAAACCTGGTTCCCCTCCGTGGTAGACGAGACAGTGGCGGGTCCTAAGCTGCCTGAGGCACACTCCTCGCGCGCACCTTCTCTTTGCTGCCGGAAGGCCTCACATAAGAAGTCTGAGTTGACTCGTGACAGAAGAAGTCTGAGTTGACTCGTGTGAGGCCTGCTGCTCTCAGTTCCTTGCTGGGAGCTTCAGCAGGAGCGCCCTGGAGCTCGCCGGCAGAAGAATTGTGAGTCCCCCCGCCCCACCCCGGCCTCGAGCAAAAGTCCAGATTTCCCCCGTTAGGAACACCTCGGAGCGCCAGAGGGAGCGGAGGGGCATGCGTTAACGGAATGCTTCAACCGTGGAAGGTATTTCACGAGACACTGTGCACTCACGTTCGTTGTAACAACTGTCAAAGGGCCCTCACTGTATGCCTTCCAACTCCTCGGCTGTGTTGGAGCCCCAGGAAGTAAATGCGTTCGTTTGACTAAGCTCCGTGAATGTGCAACGGTGATGGCGAAGCGCTGCCCTGTTCGCTCGAAAGCTCTCGTTCGTGCGGCCTTCACACGGCCTCAAGGTACGCAGTTCTAAACAGCCTTACGTTCCATGCTGGTGTGCCCAGGCCCCCACCCACCCGCAGGGAGGAATTTGGGCTCTTCTGAGAAACACCAGTGTGCGTCCCAAGTGAAACCGGGGCGTCTCCCCCAGGACGTCGCCGAACGGCAGTCGGATGCCAGAGGTGTACTTCCAGCCGGAAAAAGAGGGAAAAGGACAGCTTTCCCAGGGACAATTCTGGACCCTTGGGACCATCCAGAATCACCAAGGCCTCAACTTTGCACGGCCTGGGGAACGCTCTTCCGCCTGTCCAGCAATCCCCACGTCAAAACCTTTCTCGGCAGAGGCAGGCACTCTCTCCCTTGTACTAGATAGCTCGGCAGAGCCTTCCGAGAAACATGCTGCGTCATTCAGCTTCAACGTGGGACGCGGAGGGGAGAGGACGCTTTCTCCCCGTTTGCAGGCGCCTTGCGCTTGGCTTCACAGCTGCCTGGAACAGCACTAGCGGCCCGACGTCTCTGCACGGCAGGACTGTCGTTGTGGGCCGAGGCTGCGTGTTCTCCCAAAGCGAAAACCGTGCTGGCAATCCCTTTCTAGGAACTCCTCCCACGGCTCCCCAGGTTCGGCTCCGGCCGAACGAAAGGTGAGCTCGGGCCTCAAGGTGAAGTTCCAGTGTTTCACGTCAGGGGACTTGGGTGTGCAGGGGTCTCCAATGAGGCCATACTCCACCACGGAGTGCCTTAACCCTGCGACGCCCCTGGGGACACACAGGGTAGGAGCCCATTCACCAGTTTCGCAGGATGACCTCTCTCCGTGCCGGAACGGCGGCCTCTGGCTTCTGAGGAACCTTAGCGTAAGCAGGCCCCTGGAGACAGCTCTTCGCTTTCATAGCTAGGGCAGGGTACTCCTCTCTGGGTTGCCCAGGTAGAGTGGCCCAGTCGTCAGAGAGACTGGCGAAAGCAGCGCTGGGCGGACTCCCTTTGCCAGTCAGTCGCACGGCCTCCTTGACTGAGAGAGAACTGCAGTGCCAAAAGACACCGCGCTGACGACTGGCTCCAGGAAGAGACTCGGGACAGCACTCTCACAGAAGCGAAAGCTAGGCTGTGGGCCCAGCCTGAGGAGCAGTACGTACGTTCGCCACACTGCTTTACACAGCTAGGCGTGAGCCGGAGAGCCTTGGTCACCGAGGCCTACCTGAGGTACTGCCATACTTACCCAGTAGATCCCACGCAGAGGTCCCTGTGCCCAAAAGGGCCTCCACGGAAGGGCCCTGTTCCTCCCGTTGTGTTTCCTTGAGGTAATCAGAAACCGCTGAGGATACCTGTAGGAGCTCAGGTATGAAGCTGGGCGACCCTGGCCAAACCTGGTTCCCCTCCGTGGTAGACGAGACAGTGGCGGGTCCTAAGCTGCCTGAGGCACACTCCTCGCGCGCACCTTCTCTTTGCTGCCGGAAGGCCTCACATAAGAAGTCTGAGTTGACTCGTGACAGAAGAAGTCTGAGTTGACTCGTGTGAGGCCTGCTGCTCTCAGTTCCTTGCTGGGAGCTTCAGCAGGAGCGCCCTGGAGCTCGCCGGCAGAAGAATTGTGAGTCCCCCCGCCCCACCCCGGCCTCGAGCAAAAGTCCAGATTTCCCCCGTTAGGAACACCTCGGAGCGCCAGAGGGAGCGGAGGGGCATGCGTTAACGGAATGCTTCAACCGTGGAAGGTATTTCACGAGACACTGTGCACTCACGTTCGTTGTAACAACTGTCAAAGGGCCCTCACTGTATGCCTTCCAACTCCTCGGCTGTGTTGGAGCCCCAGGAAGTAAATGCGTTCGTTTGACTAAGCTCCGTGAATGTGCAACGGTGATGGCGAAGCGCTGCCCTGTTCGCTCGAAAGCTCTCGTTCGTGCGGCCTTCACACGGCCTCAAGGTACGCAGTTCTAAACAGCCTTACATTCCATGCTGGTGTGCCCAGGCCCCCACCCACCCGCAGGGAGGAATTTGGGCTCTTCTGAGAAACACCAGTGTGCGTCCCAAGTGAAACCGGGGCGTCTCCCCCAGGACGTCGCCGAACGGCAGTCGGATGCCAGAGGTGTACTTCCAGCCGGAAAAAGAGGGAAAAGGACAGCTTTCCCAGGGACAATTCTGGACCCTTGGGACCATCCAGAATCACCAAGGCCTCAACTTTGCACGGCCTGGGGAACGCTCTTCCGCCTGTCCAGCAATCCCCACGTCAAAACCTTTCTCGGCAGAGGCAGGCACTCTCTCCCTTGTACTAGATAGCTCGGCAGAGCCTTCCGAGAAACATGCTGCGTCATTCAGCTTCAACGTGGGACGCGGAGGGGAGAGGACGCTTTCTCCCCGTTTGCAGGCGCCTTGCGCTTGGCTTCACAGCTGCCTGGAACAGCACTAGCGGCCCGACGTCTCTGCACGGCAGGACTGTCGTTGTGGGCCGAGGCTGCGTGTTCTCCCAAAGCGAAAACCGTGCTGGCAATCCCTTTCTAGGAACTCCTCCCACGGCTCCCCAGGTTCGGCTCCGGCCGAACGAAAGGTGAGCTCGGGCCTCAAGGTGAAGTTCCAGTGTTTCACGTCAGGGGACTTGGGTGTGCAGGGGTCTCCAATGAGGCCATACTCCACCACGGAGTGCCTTAACCCTGCGACGCCCCTGGGGACACACAGGGTAGGAGCCCATTCACCAGTTTCGCAGGATGACCTCTCTCCGTGCCGGAACGGCGGCCTCTGGCTTCTGAGGAACCTTAGCGTAAGCAGGCCCCTGGAGACAGCTCTTCGCTTTCATAGCTAGGGCAGGGTACTCCTCTCTGGGTTGCCCAGGTAGAGTGGCCCAGTCGTCAGAGAGACTGGCGAAAGCAGCGCTGGGCGGACTCCCTTTGCCAGTCAGTCGCACGGCCTCCTTGACTGAGAGAGAACTGCAGTGCCAAAAGACACCGCGCTGACGACTGGCTCCAGGAAGAGACTCGGGACAGCACTCTCACAGAAGCGAAAGCTAGGCTGTGGGCCCAGCCTGAGGAGCAGTACGTACGTTCGCCACACTGCTTTACACAGCTAGGCGTGAGCCGGAGAGCCTTGGTCACCGAGGCCTACCTGAGGTACTGCCATACTTACCCAGTAGATCCCACGCAGAGGTCCCTGTGCCCAAAAGGGCCTCCACGGAAGGGCCCTGTTCCTCCCGTTGTGTTTCCTTGAGGTAATCAGAAACCGCTGAGGATACCTGTAGGAGCTCAGGTATGAAGCTGGGCGACCCTGGCCAAACCTGGTTCCCCTCCGTGGTAGACGAGACAGTGGCGGGTCCTAAGCTGCCTGAGGCACACTCCTCGCGCGCACCTTCTCTTTGCTGCCGGAAGGCCTCACATAAGAAGTCTGAGTTGACTCGTGACGGAAGAAGTCTGAGTTGACTCGTGTGAGGCCTGCTGCTCT
Organism: Grampus griseus; assembly: GCF_964374135.1. Lineage (NCBI taxonomy): Eukaryota > Metazoa > Chordata > Mammalia > Artiodactyla > Delphinidae > Grampus > Grampus griseus. Next base: position 757,470 of record NW_028133347.1, on the reverse strand, counting down.
CAGTTCCTTGCTGGGAGCTTCAGCAGGAGCGCCCTGGAGCTCGCCGGCAGAAGAATTGTGAGTCCCCCCGCCCCACCCCGGCCTCGAGCAAAAGTCCAGATTTCCCCCGTTAGGAACACCTCGGAGCGCCAGAGGGAGCGGAGGGGCATGCGTTAACGGAATGCTTCAACCGTGGAAGGTATTTCACGAGACACTGTGCACTCACGTTCGTTGTAACAACTGTCAAAGGGCCCTCACTGTATGCCTTCCAACTCCTCGGCTGTGTTGGAGCCCCAGGAAGTAAATGCGTTCGTTTGACTAAGCTCCGTGAATGTGCAACGGTGATGGCGAAGCGCTGCCCTGTTCGCTCGAAAGCTCTCGTTCGTGCGGCCTTCACACGGCCTCAAGGTACGCAGTTCTAAACAGCCTTACATTCCATGCTGGTGTGCCCAGGCCCCCACCCACCCGCAGGGAGGAATTTGGGCTCTTCTGAGAAACACCAGTGTGCGTCCCAAGTGAAACCGGGGCGTCTCCCCCAGGACGTCGCCGAACGGCAGTCGGATGCCAGAGGTGTACTTCCAGCCGGAAAAAGAGGGAAAAGGACAGCTTTCCCAGGGACAATTCTGGACCCTTGGGACCATCCAGAATCACCAAGGCCTCAACTTTGCACGGCCTGGGGAACGCTCTTCCGCCTGTCCAGCAATCCCCACGTCAAAACCTTTCTCGGCAGAGGCAGGCACTCTCTCCCTTGTACTAGATAGCTCGGCAGAGCCTTCCGAGAAACATGCTGCGTCATTCAGCTTCAACGTGGGACGCGGAGGGGAGAGGACGCTTTCTCCCCGTTTGCAGGCGCCTTGCGCTTGGCTTCACAGCTGCCTGGAACAGCACTAGCGGCCCGACGTCTCTGCACGGCAGGACTGTCGTTGTGGGCCGAGGCTGCGTGTTCTCCCAAAGCGAAAACCGTGCTGGCAATCCCTTTCTAGGAACTCCTCCCACGGCTCCCCAGGTTCGGCTCCGGCCGAACGAAAGGTGAGCTCGGGCCTCAAGGTGAAGTTCCAGTGTTTCACGTCAGGGGACTTGGGTGTGCAGGGGTCTCCAATGAGGCCATACTCCACCACGGAGTGCCTTAACCCTGCGACGCCCCTGGGGACACACAGGGTAGGAGCCCATTCACCAGTTTCGCAGGATGACCTCTCTCCGTGCCGGAACGGCGGCCTCTGGCTTCTGAGGAACCTTAGCGTAAGCAGGCCCCTGGAGACAGCTCTTCGCTTTCATAGCTAGGGCAGGGTACTCCTCTCTGGGTTGCCCAGGTAGAGTGGCCCAGTCGTCAGAGAGACTGGCGAAAGCAGCGCTGGGCGGACTCCCTTTGCCAGTCAGTCGCACGGCCTCCTTGACTGAGAGAGAACTGCAGTGCCAAAAGACACCGCGCTGACGACTGGCTCCAGGAAGAGACTCGGGACAGCACTCTCACAGAAGCGAAAGCTAGGCTGTGGGCCCAGCCTGAGGAGCAGTACGTACGTTCGCCACACTGCTTTACACAGCTAGGCGTGAGCCGGAGAGCCTTGGTCACCGAGGCCTACCTGAGGTACTGCCATACTTACCCAGTAGATCCCACGCAGAGGTCCCTGTGCCCAAAAGGGCCTCCACGGAAGGGCCCTGTTCCTCCCGTTGTGTTTCCTTGAGGTAATCAGAAACCGCTGAGGATACCTGTAGGAGCTCAGGTATGAAGCTGGGCGACCCTGGCCAAACCTGGTTCCCCTCCGTGGTAGACGAGACAGTGGCGGGTCCTAAGCTGCCTGAGGCACACTCCTCGCGCGCACCTTCTCTTTGCTGCCGGAAGGCCTCACATAAGAAGTCTGAGTTGACTCGTGACAGAAGAAGTCTGAGTTGACTCGTGTGAGGCCTGCTGCTCTCAGTTCCTTGCTGGGAGCTTCAGCAGGAGCGCCCTGGAGCTCGCCGGCAGAAGAATTGTGAGTCCCCCCGCCCCACCCCGGCCTCGAGCAAAAGTCCAGATTTCCCCCGTTAGGAACACCTCGGAGCGCCAGAGGGAGCGGAGGGGCATGCGTTAACGGAATGCTTCAACCGTGGAAGGTATTTCACGAGACACTGTGCACTCACGTTCGTTGTAACAACTGTCAAAGGGCCCTCACTGTATGCCTTCCAACTCCTCGGCTGTGTTGGAGCCCCAGGAAGTAAATGCGTTCGTTTGACTAAGCTCCGTGAATGTGCAACGGTGATGGCGAAGCGCTGCCCTGTTCGCTCGAAAGCTCTCGTTCGTGCGGCCTTCACACGGCCTCAAGGTACGCAGTTCTAAACAGCCTTACATTCCATGCTGGTGTGCCCAGGCCCCCACCCACCCGCAGGGAGGAATTTGGGCTCTTCTGAGAAACACCAGTGTGCGTCCCAAGTGAAACCGGGGCGTCTCCCCCAGGACGTCGCCGAACGGCAGTCGGATGCCAGAGGTGTACTTCCAGCCGGAAAAAGAGGGAAAAGGACAGCTTTCCCAGGGACAATTCTGGACCCTTGGGACCATCCAGAATCACCAAGGCCTCAACTTTGCACGGCCTGGGGAACGCTCTTCCGCCTGTCCAGCAATCCCCACGTCAAAACCTTTCTCGGCAGAGGCAGGCACTCTCTCCCTTGTACTAGATAGCTCGGCAGAGCCTTCCGAGAAACATGCTGCGTCATTCAGCTTCAACGTGGGACGCGGAGGGGAGAGGACGCTTTCTCCCCGTTTGCAGGCGCCTTGCGCTTGGCTTCACAGCTGCCTGGAACAGCACTAGCGGCCCGACGTCTCTGCACGGCAGGACTGTCGTTGTGGGCCGAGGCTGCGTGTTCTCCCAAAGCGAAAACCGTGCTGGCAATCCCTTTCTAGGAACTCCTCCCACGGCTCCCCAGGTTCGGCTCCGGCCGAACGAAAGGTGAGCTCGGGCCTCAAGGTGAAGTTCCAGTGTTTCACGTCAGGGGACTTGGGTGTGCAGGGGTCTCCAATGAGGCCATACTCCACCACGGAGTGCCTTAACCCTGCGACGCCCCTGGGGACACACAGGGTAGGAGCCCATTCACCAGTTTCGCAGGATGACCTCTCTCCGTGCCGGAACGGCGGCCTCTGGCTTCTGAGGAACCTTAGCGTAAGCAGGCCCCTGGAGACAGCTCTTCGCTTTCATAGCTAGGGCAGGGTACTCCTCTCTGGGTTGCCCAGGTAGAGTGGCCCAGTCGTCAGAGAGACTGGCGAAAGCAGCGCTGGGCGGACTCCCTTTGCCAGTCAGTCGCACGGCCTCCTTGACTGAGAGAGAACTGCAGTGCCAAAAGACACCGCGCTGACGACTGGCTCCAGGAAGAGACTCGGGACAGCACTCTCACAGAAGCGAAAGCTAGGCTGTGGGCCCAGCCTGAGGAGCAGTACGTACGTTCGCCACACTGCTTTACACAGCTAGGCGTGAGCCGGAGAGCCTTGGTCACTGAGGCCTACCTGAGGTACTGCCATACTTACCCAGTAGATCCCACGCAGAGGTCCCTGTGCCCAAAAGGGCCTCCACGGAAGGGCCCTGTTCCTCCCGTTGTGTTTCCTTGAGGTAATCAGAAACCGCTGAGGATACCTGTAGGAGCTCAGGTATGAAGCTGGGCGACCCTGGCCAAACCTGGTTCCCCTCCGTGGTAGACGAGACAGTGGCGGGTCCTAAGCTGCCTGAGGCACACTCCTCGCGCGCACCTTCTCTTTGCTGCCGGAAGGCCTCACATAAGAAGTCTGAGTTGACTCGTGACGGAAGAAGTCTGAGTTGACTCGTGTGAGGCCTGCTGCTCTCAGTTCCTTGCTGGGAGCTTCAGCAGGAGCGCCCTGGAGCTCGCCGGCAGAAGAATTGTGAGTCCCCCCGCCCCACCCCGGCCTCGAGCAAAAGTCCAGATTTCCCCCGTTAGGAACACCTCGGAGCGCCAGAGGGAGCGGAGGGGCATGCGTTAACGGAATGCTTCAACCGTGGAAGGTATTTCACGAGACACTGTGCACTCACGTTCGTTGTAACAACTGTCAAAGGGCCCTCACTGTATGCCTTCCAACTCCTCGGCTGTGTTGGAGCCCCAGGAAGTAAATGCGTTCGTTTGACTAAGCTCCGTGAATGTGCAACGGTGATGGCGAAGCGCTGCCCTGTTCGCTCGAAAGCTCTCGTTCGTGCGGCCTTCACACGGCCTCAAGGTACGCAGTTCTAAACAGCCTTACATTCCATGCTGGTGTGCCCAGGCCCCCACCCACCCGCAGGGAGGAATTTGGGCTCTTCTGAGAAACACCAGTGTGCGTCCCAAGTGAAACCGGGGCGTCTCCCCCAGGACGTCGCCGAACGGCAGTCGGATGCCAGAGGTGTACTTCCAGCCGGAAAAAGAGGGAAAAGGACAGCTTTCCCAGGGACAATTCTGGACCCTTGGGACCATCCAGAATCACCAAGGCCTCAACTTTGCACGGCCTGGGGAACGCTCTTCCGCCTGCCCAGCAATCCCCACGTCAAAACCTTTCTCGGCAGAGGCAGGCACTCTCTCCCTTGTACTAGATAGCTCGGCAGAGCCTTCCGAGAAACATGCTGCGTCATTCAGCTTCAACGTGGGACGCGGAGGGGAGAGGACGCTTTCTCCCCGTTTGCAGGCGCCTTGCGCTTGGCTTCACAGCTGCCTGGAACAGCACTAGCGGCCCGACGTCTCTGCACGGCAGGACTGTCGTTGTGGGCCGAGGCTGCGTGTTCTCCCAAAGCGAAAACCGTGCTGGCAATCCCTTTCTAGGAACTCCTCCCACGGCTCCCCAGGTTCGGCTCCGGCCGAACGAAAGGTGAGCTCGGGCCTCAAGGTGAAGTTCCAGTGTTTCACGTCAGGGGACTTGGGTGTGCAGGGGTCTCCAATGAGGCCATACTCCACCACGGAGTGCCTTAACCCTGCGACGCCCCTGGGGACACACAGGGTAGGAGCCCATTCACCAGTTTCGCAGGATGACCTCTCTCCATGCCGGAACGGCGGCCTCTGGCTTCTGAGGAACCTTAGCGTAAGCAGGCCCCTGGAGACAGCTCTTCGCTTTCATAGCTAGGGCAGGGTACTCCTCTCTGGGTTGCCCAGGTAGAGTGGCCCAGTCGTCAGAGAGACTGGCGAAAGCAGCGCTGGGCGGACTCCCTTTGCCAGTCAGTCGCACGGCCTCCTTGACTGAGAGAGAACTGCAGTGCCAAAAGACACCGCGCTGACGACTGGCTCCAGGAAGAGACTCGGGACAGCACTCTCACAGAAGCGAAAGCTAGGCTGTGGGCCCAGCCTGAGGAGCAGTACGTACGTTCGCCACACTGCTTTACACAGCTAGGCGTGAGCCGGAGAGCCTTGGTCACCGAGGCCTACCTGAGGTACTGCCATACTTACCCAGTAGATCCCACGCAGAGGTCCCTGTGCCCAAAAGGGCCTCCACGGAAGGGCCCTGTTCCTCCCGTTGTGTTTCCTTGAGGTAATCAGAAACCGCTGAGGATACCTGTAGGAGCTCAGGTATGAAGCTGGGCGACCCTGGCCAAACCTGGTTCCCCTCCGTGGTAGACGAGACAGTGGCGGGTCCTAAGCTGCCTGAGGCACACTCCTCGCGCGCACCTTCTCTTTGCTGCCGGAAGGCCTCACATAAGAAGTCTGAGTTGACTCGTGACAGAAGAAGTCTGAGTTGACTCGTGTGAGGCCTGCTGCTCTCAGTTCCTTGCTGGGAGCTTCAGCAGGAGCGCCCTGGAGCTCGCCGGCAGAAGAATTGTGAGTCCCCCCGCCCCACCCCGGCCTCGAGCAAAAGTCCAGATTTCCCCCGTTAGGAACACCTCGGAGCGCCAGAGGGAGCGGAGGGGCATGCGTTAACGGAATGCTTCAACCGTGGAAGGTATTTCACGAGACACTGTGCACTCACGTTCGTTGTAACAACTGTCAAAGGGCCCTCACTGTATGCCTTCCAACTCCTCGGCTGTGTTGGAGCCCCAGGAAGTAAATGCGTTCGTTTGACTAAGCTCCGTGAATGTGCAACGGTGATGGCGAAGCGCTGCCCTGTTCGCTCGAAAGCTCTCGTTCGTGCGGCCTTCACACGGCCTCAAGGTACGCAGTTCTAAACAGCCTTACATTCCATGCTGGTGTGCCCAGGCCCCCACCCACCCGCAGGGAGGAATTTGGGCTCTTCTGAGAAACACCAGTGTGCGTCCCAAGTGAAACCGGGGCGTCTCCCCCAGGACGTCGCCGAACGGCAGTCGGATGCCAGAGGTGTACTTCCAGCCGGAAAAAGAGGGAAAAGGACAGCTTTCCCAGGGACAATTCTGGACCCTTGGGACCATCCAGAATCACCAAGGCCTCAACTTTGCACGGCCTGGGGAACGCTCTTCCGCCTGTCCAGCAATCCCCACGTCAAAACCTTTCTCGGCAGAGGCAGGCACTCTCTCCCTTGTACTAGATAGCTCGGCAGAGCCTTCCGAGAAACATGCTGCGTCATTCAGCTTCAACGTGGGACGCGGAGGGGAGAGGACGCTTTCTCCCCGTTTGCAGGCGCCTTGCGCTTGGCTTCACAGCTGCCTGGAACAGCACTAGCGGCCCGACGTCTCTGCACGGCAGGACTGTCGTTGTGGGCCGAGGCTGCGTGTTCTCCCAAAGCGAAAACCGTGCTGGCAATCCCTTTCTAGGAACTCCTCCCACGGCTCCCCAGGTTCGGCTCCGGCCGAACGAAAGGTGAGCTCGGGCCTCAAGGTGAAGTTCCAGTGTTTCACGTCAGGGGACTTGGGTGTGCAGGGGTCTCCAATGAGGCCATACTCCACAACGGAGTGCCTTAACCCTGCGACGCCCCTGGGGACACACAGGGTAGGAGCCCATTCACCAGTTTCGCAGGATGACCTCTCTCCGTGCCGGAACGGCGGCCTCTGGCTTCTGAGGAACCTTAGCGTAAGCAGGCCCCTGGAGACAGCTCTTCGCTTTCATAGCTAGGGCAGGGTACTCCTCTCTGGGTTGCCCAGGTAGAGTGGCCCAGTCGTCAGAGAGACTGGCGAAAGCAGCGCTGGGCGGACTCCCTTTGCCAGTCAGTCGCACGGCCTCCTTGACTGAGAGAGAACTGCAGTGCCAAAAGACACCGCGCTGACGACTGGCTCCAGGAAGAGACTCGGGACAGCACTCTCACAGAAGCGAAAGCTAGGCTGTGGGCCCAGCCTGAGGAGCAGTACGTACGTTCGCCACACTGCTTTACACAGCTAGGCGTGAGCCGGAGAGCCTTGGTCACCGAGGCCTACCTGAGGTACTGCCATACTTACCCAGTAGATCCCACGCAGAGGTCCCTGTGCCCAAAAGGGCCTCCACGGAAGGGCCCTGTTCCTCCCGTTGTGTTTCCTTGAGGTAATCAGAAACCGCTGAGGATACCTGTAGGAGCTCAGGTATGAAGCTGGGCGACCCTGGCCAAACCTGGTTCCCCTCCGTGGTAGACGAGACAGTGGCGGGTCCTAAGCTGCCTGAGGCACACTCCTCGCGCGCACCTTCTCTTTGCTGCCGGAAGGCCTCACATAAGAAGTCTGAGTTGACTCGTGACGGAAGAAGTCTGAGTTGACTCGTGTGAGGCCTGCTGCTCTCAGTTCCTTGCTGGGAGCTTCAGCAGGAGCGCCCTGGAGCTCGCCGGCAGAAGAATTGTGAGTCCCCCCGCCCCACCCCGGCCTCGAGCAAAAGTCCAGATTTCCCCCGTTAGGAACACCTCGGAGCGCCAGAGGGAGCGGAGGGGCATGCGTTAACGGAATGCTTCGACCGTGGAAGGTATTTCACGAGACACTGTGCACTCACGTTCGTTGTAACAACTGTCAGAGGGCCCTCACCGTATGCCTTCCAACTCCTCGGCTGTGTTGGAGCCCCAGGAAGTAAATGCGTCCGTTTGACTAAGCTCCGTGAATGTGCAACGGTGATGGCGAAGCGCTGCCCTGTTCGCTCGAAAGCTCTCGTTCGTGCGGCCTTCACACGGCCTCAAGGTACGCAGTTCTAAACAGCCTTACATTCCATGCTGGTGTGCCCAGGCCCCCACCCACCCGCAGGGAGGAATTTGGGCTCTTCTGAGAAACACCAGTGTGCGTCCCAAGTGAAACCGGGGCGTCTCCCCCAGGACGTCGCCGAACGGCAGTCGGATGCCAGAGGTGTACTTCCAGCCGGAAAAAGAGGGGAAAGGACAGCTTTCCCAGGGACAATTCTGGACCCTTGGGACCATCCAGAATCACCAAGGCCTCAACTTTGCACGGCCTGGGGAACGCTCTTCCGCCTGTCCAGCAATCCCCACGTCAAAACCTTTCTCGGCAGAGGCAGGCACTCTCTCCCTTGTACTAGATAGCTCGGCAGAGCCTTCCGAGAAACATGCTGCGTCATTCAGCTTGAACGTGGGACGCGGAGGGGAGAGGACGCTTTCTCCCCGTTTGCAGGCGCCTTGCGCTTGGCTTCACAGCTGCCTGGAACAGCACTAGCGGCCCGACGTCTCTGCACGGCAGGACTGTCGTTGTGGGCCGAGGCTGCGTGTTCTCCCAAAGCGAAAACCGTGCTGGCAATCCCTTTCTAGGAACTCCTCCCACGGCTCCCCAGGTTCGGCTCCGGCCGAACGAAAGGTGACCTCGGGCCTCAAGGTGAAGTTCCAGTGTTTCACGTCAGGGGGCTTGGGTGTGCAGGGGTCTCCAATGAGGCCATACTCCACCACGGAGTGCCTTAACCCTGCGACGCCCCTGGGGACACACAGGGTAGGAGCCCATTCACCAGTTTCGCAGGATGACCTCTCTCCGTGCCGGAACGGCGGCCTCTGGCTTCTGAGGAACCTTAGCGTAAGCAGGCCCCTGGAGACAGCTCTTCGCTTTCATAGCTAGGGCAGTGTACTCCTCTCTGGGTTGCCCAGGTAGAGTGGCCCAGTCGTCAGAGAGACTGGCGAAAGCAGCGCTGGGCGGACTCCCTTTGCCAGTCAGTCGCACGGCCTCCTTGACTGAGAGAGAACTGCAGTGCCAAAAGACACCGCGCTGACGACTGGCTCCAGGAAGAGACTCGGGACAGCACTCTCACAGAAGCGAAAGCTAGGCTGTGGGCCCAGCCTGAGGAGCAGTACGTACGTGCGCCACACTGCTTTACACAGCTAGGCGTGAGCCGGAGAGCCTTGGTCACTGAGGCCTACCTGAGGTACTGCCATACTTACCCAGTAGATCCCACGCAGAGGTCCCTGTGCCCAAAAGGGCCTCCACGGAAGGGCCCTGTTCCTCCCGTTGTGTTTCCTTGAGGTAATCAGAAACCGCTGAGGATACCTGTAGGAGCTCAGGTATGAAGCTGGGCGACCCTGGCCAAACCTGGTTCCCCTCCGTGGTAGACGAGACAGTGGCGGGTCCTAAGCTGCCTGAGGCACACTCCTCGCGCGCACCTTCTCTTTGCTGCCGGAAGGCCTCACATAAGAAGTCTGAGTTGACTCGTGACGGAAGAAGTCTGAGTTGACTCGTGTGAGGCCTGCTGCTCTCAGTTCCTTGCTGGGAGCTTCAGCAGGAGCGCTCTGGAGCTCGCCGGCAGAAGAATTGTGAGTCCCCCCGCCCCACCCCGGCCTCGAGCAAAAGTCCAGATTTCCCCCGTTAGGAACACCTCGGAGCGCCAGAGGGAGCGGAGGGGCATGCGTTAACGGAATGCTTCAACCGTGGAAGGTATTTCACGAGACACTGTGCACTCACGTTCGTTGTAACAACTGTCAGAGGGCCCTCACCGTATGCCTTCCAACTCCTCGGCTGTGTTGGAGACCCAGGAAGTAAATGCGTCCGTTTGACTAAGCTCCGTGAATGTGCAACGGTGATGGCGAAGCGCTGCCCTGTTCGCTCGAAAGCTCTCGTTCGTGCGGCCTTCACACGGCCTCAAGGTACGCAGTTCTAAACAGCCTTACATTCCATGCTGGTGTGCCCAGGCCCCCACCCACCCGCAGGGAGGAATTTGGGCTCTTCTGAGAAACACCAGTGTGCGTCCCAAGTGAAACCGGGGCGTCTCCCCCAGGACGTCGCCGAACGGCAGTCGGATGCCAGAGGTGTACTTCCAGCCGGAAAAAGAGGGAAGAGGACAGCTTTCCCAGGGACAATTCTGGACCCTTGGGACCATCCAGAATCACCAAGGCCTCAACTTTGCACGGCCTGGGGAACGCTCTTCCGCCTGTCCAGCAATCCCCACGTCAAAACCTTTCTCGGCAGAGGCAGGCACTCTCTCCCTTGTACTAGATAGCTCGGCAGAGCCTTCCGAGAAACATGCTGCGTCATTCAGCTTGAACGTGGGACGCGGAGGGGAGAGGACGCTTTCTCCCCGTTTGCAGGCGCCTTGCGCTTGGCTTCACAGCTGCCTGGAACAGCACTAGCGGCCCGACGTCTCTGCACGGCAGGACTGTCGTTGTGGGCCGAGGCTGCGTGTTCTCCCAAAGCGAAAACCGTGCTGGCAATCCCTTTCTAGGAACTCCTCCCACGGCTCCCCAGGTTCGGCTCCGGCCGAACGAAAGGTGAGCTCGGGCCTCAAGGTGAAGTTCCAGTGTTTCACGTCAGGGGGCTTGGGTGTGCAGGGGTCTCCAATGAGGCCATACTCCACCACGGAGTGCCTTAACCCTGCGACGCCCCTGGGGACACACAGGGTAGGAGCCCATTCACCAGTTTCGCAGGATGACCTCTCTCCGTGCCGGAACGGCGGCCTCTGGCTTCTGAGGAACCTTAGCGTAAGCAGGCCCCTGGAGACAGCTCTTCGCTTTCATAGCTAGGGCAGTGTACTCCTCTCTGGGTTGCCCAGGTAGAGTGGCCCAGTCGTCAGAGAGACTGGCGAAAGCAGCGCTGGGCGGACTCCCTTTGCCAGTCAGTCGCACGGCCTCCTTGACTGAGAGAGAACTGCAGTGCCAAAAGACACCGCGCTGACGACTGGCTCCAGGAAGAGACTCGGGACAGCACTCTCACAGAAGCGAAAGCTAGGCTGTGGGCCCAGCCTGAGGAGCAGTACGTACGTGCGCCACACTGCTTTACACAGCTAGGCGTGAGCCGGAGAGCCTTGGTCACTGAGGCCTACCTGAGGTACTGCCATACTTACCCAGTAGATCCCACGCAGAGGTCCCTGTGCCCAAAAGGGCCTCCACGGAAGGGCCCTGTTCCTCCCGTTGTGTTTCCTTGAGGTAATCAGAAACCGCTGAGGATACCTGTAGGAGCTCAGGTATGAAGCTGGGCGACCCTGGCCAAACCTGGTTCCCCTCCGTGGTAGACGAGACAGTGGCGGGTCCTAAGCTGCCTGAGGCACACTCCTCGCGCGCACCTTCTCTTTGCTGCCGGAAGGCCTCACATAAGAAGTCTGAGTTGACTCGTGACGGAAGAAGTCTGAGTTGACTCGTGTGAGGCCTGCTGCTCTCAGTTCCTTGCTGGGAGCTTCAGCAGGAGCGCTCTGGAGCTCGCCGGCAGAAGAATTGTGAGTCCCCCCGCCCCACCCCGGCCTCGAGCAAAAGTCCAGATTTCCCCCGTTAGGAACACCTCGGAGCGCCAGAGGGAGCGGAGGGGCATGCGTTAACGGAATGCTTCAACCGTGGAAGGTATTTCACGAGACACTGTGCACTCACGTTCGTTGTAACAACTGTCAGAGGGCCCTCACCGTATGCCTTCCAACTCCTCGGCTGTGTTGGAGACCCAGGAAGTAAATGCGTCCGTTTGACTAAGCTCCGTGAATGTGCAACGGTGATGGCGAAGCGCTGCCCTGTTCGCTCGAAAGCTCTCGTTCGTGCGGCCTTCACACGGCCTCAAGGTACGCAGTTCTAAACAGCCTTACATTCCATGCTGGTGTGCCCAGGCCCCCACCCACCCGCAGGGAGGAATTTGGGCTCTTCTGAGAAACACCAGTGTGCGTCCCAAGTGAAACCGGGGCGTCTCCCCCAGGACGTCGCCGAACGGCAGTCGGATGCCAGAGGTGTACTTCCAGCCGGAAAAAGAGGGAAGAGGACAGCTTTCCCAGGGACAATTCTGGACCCTTGGGACCATCCAGAATCACCAAGGCCTCAACTTTGCACGGCCTGGGGAACGCTCTTCCGCCTGTCCAGCAATCCCCACGTCAAAACCTTTCTCGGCAGAGGCAGGCACTCTCTCCCTTGTACTAGATAGCTCGGCAGAGCCTTCCGAGAAACATGCTGCGTCATTCAGCTTGAACGTGGGACGCGGAGGGGAGAGGACGCTTTCTCCCCGTTTGCAGGCGCCTTGCGCTTGGCTTCACAGCTGCCTGGAACAGCACTAGCGGCCCGACGTCTCTGCACGGCAGGACTGTCGTTGTGGGCCGAGGCTGCGTGTTCTCCCAAAGCGAAAACCGTGCTGGCAATCCCTTTCTAGGAACTCCTCCCACGGCTCCCCAGGTTCGGCTCCGGCCGAACGAAAGGTGAGCTCGGGCCTCAAGGTGAAGTTCCAGTGTTTCACGTCAGGGGGCTTGGGTGTGCAGGGGTCTCCAATGAGGCCATACTCCACCACGGAGTGCCTTAACCCTGCGACGCCCCTGGGGACACACAGGGTAGGAGCCCATTCACCAGTTTCGCAGGATGACCTCTCTCCGTGCCGGAACGGCGGCCTCTGGCTTCTGAGGAACCTTAGCGTAAGCAGGCCCCTGGAGACAGCTCTTCGCTTTCATAGCTAGGGCAGTGTACTCCTCTCTGGGTTGCCCAGGTAGAGTGGCCCAGTCGTCAGAGAGACTGGCGAAAGCAGCGCTGGGCGGACTCCCTTTGCCAGTCAGTCGCACGGCCTCCTTGACTGAGAGAGAACTGCAGTGCCAAAAGACACCGCGCTGACGACTGGCTCCAGGAAGAGACTCGGGACAGCACTCTCACAGAAGCGAAAGCTAGGCTGTGGGCCCAGCCTGAGGAGCAGTACGTACGTGCGCCACACTGCTTTACACAGCTAGGCGTGAGCCGGAGAGCCTTGGTCACTGAGGCCTACCTGAGGTACTGCCATACTTACCCAGTAGATCCCACGCAGAGGTCCCTGTGCCCAAAAGGGCCTCCACGGAAGGGCCCTGTTCCTCCCGTTGTGTTTCCTTGAGGTAATCAGAAACCGCTGAGGATACCTGTAGGAGCTCAGGTATGAAGCTGGGCGACCCTGGCCAAACCTGGTTCCCCTCCGTGGTAGACGAGACAGTGGCGGGTCCTAAGCTGCCTGAGGCACACTCCTCGCGCGCACCTTCTCTTTGCTGCCGGAAGGCCTCACATAAGAAGTCTGAGTTGACTCGTGACGGAAGAAGTCTGAGTTGACTCGTGTGAGGCCTGCTGCTCTCAGTTCCTTGCTGGGAGCTTCAGCAGGAGCGCTCTGGAGCTCGCCGGCAGAAGAATTGTGAGTCCCCCCGCCCCACCCCGGCCTCGAGCAAAAGTCCAGATTTCCCCCGTTAGGAACACCTCGGAGCGCCAGAGGGAGCGGAGGGGCATGCGTTAACGGAATGCTTCAACCGTGGAAGGTATTTCACGAGACACTGTGCACTCACGTTCGTTGTAACAACTGTCAGAGGGCCCTCACCGTATGCCTTCCAACTCCTCGGCTGTGTTGGAGCCCCAGGAAGTAAATGCGTTCGTTTGACTAAGCTCCGTGAATGTGCAACGGTGATGGCGAAGCGCTGCCCTGTTCGCTCGAAAGCTCTCGTTCGTGCGGCCTTCACACGGCCTCAAGGTACGCAGTTCTAAACAGCCTTACATTCCATGCTGGTGTGCCCAGGCCCCCACCCACCCGCAGGGAGGAATTTGGGCTCTTCTGAGAAACACCAGTGTGCGTCCCAAGTGAAACCGGGGCGTCTCCCCCAGGACGTCGCCGAACGGCAGTCGGATGCCAGAGGTGTACTTCCAGCCGGAAAAAGAGGGGAAAGGACAGCTTTCCCAGGGACAATTCTGGACCCTTGGGACCATCCAGAATCACCAAGGCCTCAACTTTGCACGGCCTGGGGAACGCTCTTCCGCCTGTCCAGCAATCCCCACGTCAAAACCTTTCTCGGCAGAGGCAGGCACTCTCTCCCTTGTACTAGATAGCTCGGCAGAGCCTTCCGAGAAACATGCTGCGTCATTCAGCTTGAACGTGGGACGCGGAGGGGAGAGGACGCTTTCTCCCCGTTTGCAGGCGCCTTGCGCTTGGCTTCACAGCTGCCTGGAACAGCACTAGCGGCCCGACGTCTCTGCACGGCAGGACTGTCGTTGTGGGCCGAGGCTGCGTGTTCTCCCAAAGCGAAAACCGTGCTGGCAATCCCTTTCTAGGAACTCCTCCCACGGCTCCCCAGGTTCGGCTCCGGCCGAACGAAAGGTGACCTCGGGCCTCAAGGTGAAGTTCCAGTGTTTCACGTCAGGGGGCTTGGGTGTGCAGGGGTCTCCAATGAGGCCATAGTCCACCACGGAGTGCCTTAACCCTGCGACGCCCCTGGGGACACACAGGGTAGGAGCCCATTCACCAGTTTCGCAGGATGACCTCTCTCCGTGCCGGAACGGCGGCCTCTGGCTTCTGAGGAACCTTAGCGTAAGCAGGCCCCTGGAGACAGCTCTTCGCTTTCATAGCTAGGGCAGGGTACTCCTCCCTGGGTTGCCCAGGTAGAGTGGCCCAGTCGTCAGAGAGACTGGCGAAAGCAGCGCTGGGCGGACTCCCTTTGCCAGTCAGTCGCACGGCCTCCTTGACTGAGAGAGAACTGCAGTGCCAAAAGACACCGCGCTGACGACTGGCTCCAGGAAGAGACTCGGGACAGCACTCTCACAGAAGCGAAAGCTAGGCTGTGGGCCCAGCCTGAGGAGCAGTACGTACGTGCGCCACACTGCTTTACACAGCTAGGCGTGAGCCGGAGAGCCTTGGTCACTGAGGCCTACCTGAGGTACTGCCATACTTACCCAGTAGATCCCACGCAGAGGTCCCTGTGCCCAAAAGGGCCTCCACGGAAGGGCCCTGTTCCTCCCGTTGTGTTTCCTTGAGGTAATCAGAAACCGCTGAGGATACCTGTAGGAGCTCAGGTATGAAGCTGGGCGACCCTGGCCAAACCTGGTTCCCCTCCGTGGTAGACGAGACAGTGGCGGGTCCTAAGCTGCCTGAGGCACACTCCTCGCGCGCACCTTCTCTTTGCTGCCGGAAGGCCTCACATAAGAAGTCTGAGTTGACTCGTGACGGAAGAAGTCTGAGTTGACTCGTGTGAGGCCTGCTGCTCTCAGTTCCTTGCTGGGAGCTTCAGCAGGAGCGCTCTGGAGCTCGCCGGCAGAAGAATTGTGAGTCCCCCCGCCCCACCCCGGCCTCGAGCAAAAGTCCAGATTTCCCCCGTTAGGAACACCTCGGAGCGCCAGAGGGAGCGGAGGGGCATGCGTTAACGGAATGCTTCAACCGTGGAAGGTATTTCACGAGACACTGTGCACTCACGTTCGTTGTAACAACTGTCAGAGGGCCCTCACCGTATGCCTTCCAACTCCTCGGCTGTGTTGGAGCCCCAGGAAGTAAATGCGTTCGTTTGACTAAGCTCCGTGAATGTGCAACGGTGATGGCGAAGCGCTGCCCTGTTCGCTCGAAAGCTCTCGTTCGTGCGGCCTTCACACGGCCTCAAGGTACGCAGTTCTAAACAGCCTTACATTCCATGCTGGTGTGCCCAGGCCCCCACCCACCCGCAGGGAGGAATTTGGGCTCTTCTGAGAAACACCAGTGTGCGTCCCAAGTGAAACCGGGGCGTCTCCCCCAGGACGTCGCCGAACGGCAGTCGGATGCCAGAGGTGTACTTCCAGCCGGAAAAAGAGGGGAAAGGACAGCTTTCCCAGGGACAATTCTGGACCCTTGGGACCATCCAGAATCACCAAGGCCTCAACTTTGCACGGCCTGGGGAACGCTCTTCCGCCTGTCCAGCAATCCCCACGTCAAAACCTTTCTCGGCAGAGGCAGGCACTCTCTCCCTTGTACTAGATAGCTCGGCAGAGCCTTCCGAGAAACATGCTGCGTCATTCAGCTTGAACGTGGGACGCGGAGGGGAGAGGACGCTTTCTCCCCGTTTGCAGGCGCCTTGCGCTTGGCTTCACAGCTGCCTGGAACAGCACTAGCGGCCCGACGTCTCTGCACGGCAGGACTGTCGTTGTGGGCCGAGGCTGCGTGTTCTCCCAAAGCGAAAACCGTGCTGGCAATCCCTTTCTAGGAACTCCTCCCACGGCTCCCCAGGTTCGGCTCCGGCCGAACGAAAGGTGACCTCGGGCCTCAAGGTGAAGTTCCAGTGTTTCACGTCAGGGGGCTTGGGTGTGCAGGGGTCTCCAATGAGGCCATACTCCACCACGGAGTGCCTTAACCCTGCGACGCCCCTGGGGACACACAGGGTAGGAGCCCATTCACCAGTTTCGCAGGATGACCTCTCTCCGTGCCGGAACGGCGGCCTCTGGCTTCTGAGGAACCTTAGCGTAAGCAGGCCCCTGGAGACAGCTCTTCGCTTTCATAGCTAGGGCAGGGTACTCCTCTCTGGGTTGCCCAGGTAGAGTGGCCCAGTCGTCAGAGAGACTGGCGAAAGCAGCGCTGGGCGGACTCCCTTTGCCAGTCAGTCGCACGGCCTCCTTGACTGAGAGAGAACTGCAGTGCCAAAAGACACCGCGCTGACGACTGGCTCCAGGAAGAGACTCGGGACAGCACTCTCACAGAAGCGAAAGCTAGGCTGTGGGCCCAGCCTGAGGAGCAGTACGTACGTGCGCCACACTGCTTTACACAGCTAGGCGTGAGCCGGAGAGCCTTGGTCACTGAGGCCTACCTGAGGTACTGCCATACTTACCCAGTAGATCCCACGCAGAGGTCCCTGTGCCCAAAAGGGCCTCCACGGAAGGGCCCTGTTCCTCCCGTTGTGTTTCCTTGAGGTAATCAGAAACCGCTGAGGATACCTGTAGGAGCTCAGGTATGAAGCTGGGCGACCCTGGCCAAACCTGGTTCCCCTCCGTGGTAGACGAGACAGTGGCGGGTCCTAAGCTGCCTGAGGCACACTCCTCGCGCGCACCTTCTCTTTGCTGCCGGAAGGCCTCACATAAGAAGTCTGAGTTGACTCGTGACAGAAGAAGTCTGAGTTGACTCGTGTGAGGCCTGCTGCTCTCAGTTCCTTGCTGGGAGCTTCAGCAGGAGCGCCCTGGAGCTCGCCGGCAGAAGAATTGTGAGTCCCCCCGCCCCACCCCGGCCTCGAGCAAAAGTCCAGATTTCCCCCGTTAGGAACACCTCGGAGCGCCAGAGGGAGCGGAGGGGCATGCGTTAACGGAATGCTTCAACCGTGGAAGGTATTTCACGAGACACTGTGCACTCACGTTCGTTGTAACAACTGTCAGAGGGCCCTCACCGTATGCCTTCCAACTCCTCGGCTGTGTTGGAGCCCCAGGAAGTAAATGCGTTCGTTTGACTAAGCTCCGTGAATGTGCAACGGTGATGGCGAAGCGCTGCCCTGTTCGCTCGAAAGCTCTCGTTCGTGCGGCCTTCACACGGCCTCAAGGTACGCAGTTCTAAACAGCCTTACATTCCATGCTGGTGTGCCCAGGCCCCCACCCACCCGCAGGGAGGAATTTGGGCTCTTCTGAGAAACACCAGTGTGCGTCCCAAGTGAAACCGGGGCGTCTCCCCCAGGACGTCGCCGAACGGCAGTCGGATGCCAGAGGTGTACTTCCAGCCGGAAAAAGAGGGGAAAGGACAGCTTTCCCAGGGACAATTCTGGACCCTTGGGACCATCCAGAATCACCAAGGCCTCAACTTTGCACGGCCTGGGGAACGCTCTTCCGCCTGTCCAGCAATCCCCACGTCAAAACCTTTCT
Organism: Grampus griseus; assembly: GCF_964374135.1. NCBI lineage: Eukaryota > Metazoa > Chordata > Mammalia > Artiodactyla > Delphinidae > Grampus > Grampus griseus. Next base: position 739,739 of record NW_028133347.1, on the reverse strand, counting down.
CGGCAGAGGCAGGCACTCTCTCCCTTGTACTAGATAGCTCGGCAGAGCCTTCCGAGAAACATGCTGCGTCATTCAGCTTGAACGTGGGACGCGGAGGGGAGAGGACGCTTTCTCCCCGTTTGCAGGCGCCTTGCGCTTGGCTTCACAGCTGCCTGGAACAGCACTAGCGGCCCGACGTCTCTGCACGGCAGGACTGTCGTTGTGGGCCGAGGCTGCGTGTTCTCCCAAAGCGAAAACCGTGCTGGCAATCCCTTTCTAGGAACTCCTCCCACGGCTCCCCAGGTTCGGCTCCGGCCGAACGAAAGGTGACCTCGGGCCTCAAGGTGAAGTTCCAGTGTTTCACGTCAGGGGGCTTGGGTGTGCAGGGGTCTCCAATGAGGCCATACTCCACCACGGAGTGCCTTAACCCTGCGACGCCCCTGGGGACACACAGGGTAGGAGCCCATTCACCAGTTTCGCAGGATGACCTCTCTCCGTGCCGGAACGGCGGCCTCTGGCTTCTGAGGAACCTTAGCGTAAGCAGGCCCCTGGAGACAGCTCTTCGCTTTCATAGCTAGGGCAGTGTACTCCTCTCTGGGTTGCCCAGGTAGAGTGGCCCAGTCGTCAGAGAGACTGGCGAAAGCAGCGCTGGGCGGACTCCCTTTGCCAGTCAGTCGCACGGCCTCCTTGACTGAGAGAGAACTGCAGTGCCAAAAGACACCGCGCTGACGACTGGCTCCAGGAAGAGACTCGGGACAGCACTCTCACAGAAGCGAAAGCTAGGCTGTGGGCCCAGCCTGAGGAGCAGTACGTACGTTCGCCACACTGCTTTACACAGCTAGGCGTGAGCCGGAGAGCCTTGGTCACTGAGGCCTACCTGAGGTACTGCCATACTTACCCAGTAGATCCCACGCAGATGTCCCTGTGCCCAAAAGGGCCTCCACGGAAGGGCCCTGTTCCTCCCGTTGTGTTTCCTTGAGGTAATCAGAAACCGCTGAGGATACCTGTAGGAGCTCAGGTATGAAGCTGGGCGACCCTGGCCAAACCTGGTTCCCCTCCGTGGTAGACGAGACAGTGGCGGGTCCTAAGCTGCCTGAGGCACACTCCTCGCGCGCACCTTCTCTTTGCTGCCGGAAGGCCTCACATAAGAAGTCTGAGTTGACTCGTGACAGAAGAAGTCTGAGTTGACTCGTGTGAGGCCTGCTGCTCTCAGTTCCTTGCTGGGAGCTTCAGCAGGAGCGCCCTGGAGCTCGCCGGCAGAAGAATTGTGAGTCCCCCCGCCCCACCCCGGCCTCGAGCCAAAGTCCAGATTTCCCCCGTTAGGAACACCTCGGAGCGCCAGAGGGAGCGGAGGGGCATGCGTTAACGGAATGCTTCAACCGTGGAAGGTATTTCACGAGACACTGTGCACTCACGTTCGTTGTAACAACTGTCAGAGGGCCCTCACCGTATGCCTTCCAACTCCTCGGCTGTGTTGGAGCCCCAGGAAGTAAATGCGTTCGTTTGACTAAGCTCCGTGAATGTGCAACGGTGATGGCGAAGCGCTGCCCTGTTCGCTCGAAAGCTCTCGTTCGTGCGGCCTTCACACGGCCTCAAGGTACGCAGTTCTAAACAGCCTTACATTCCATGCTGGTGTGCCCAGGCCCCCACCCACCCGCAGGGAGGAATTTGGGCTCTTCTGAGAAACACCAGTGTGCGTCCCAAGTGAAACCGGGGCGTCTCCCCCAGGACGTCGCCGAACGGCAGTCGGATGCCAGAGGTGTACTTCCAGCCGGAAAAAGAGGGGAAAGGACAGCTTTCCCAGGGACAATTCTGGACCCTTGGGACCATCCAGAATCACCAAGGCCTCAACTTTGCACGGCCTGGGGAACGCTCTTCCGCCTGTCCAGCAATCCCCACGTCAAAACCTTTCTCGGCAGAGGCAGGCACTCTCTCCCTTGTACTAGATAGCTCGGCAGAGCCTTCCGAGAAACATGCTGCGTCATTCAGCTTGAACGTGGGACGCGGAGGGGAGAGGACGCTTTCTCCCCGTTTGCAGGCGCCTTGCGCTTGGCTTCACAGCTGCCTGGAACAGCACTAGCGGCCCGACGTCTCTGCACGGCAGGACTGTCGTTGTGGGCCGAGGCTGCGTGTTCTCCCAAAGCGAAAACCGTGCTGGCAATCCCTTTCTAGGAACTCCTCCCACGGCTCCCCAGGTTCGGCTCCGGCCGAACGAAAGGTGACCTCGGGCCTCAAGGTGAAGTTCCAGTGTTTCACGTCAGGGGGCTTGGGTGTGCAGGGGTCTCCAATGAGGCCATACTCCACCACGGAGTGCCTTAACCCTGCGACGCCCCTGGGGACACACAGGGTAGGAGCCCATTCACCAGTTTCGCAGGATGACCTCTCTCCGTGCCGGAACGGCGGCCTCTGGCTTCTGAGGAACCTTAGCGTAAGCAGGCCCCTGGAGACAGCTCTTCGCTTTCATAGCTAGGGCAGTGTACTCCTCTCTGGGTTGCCCAGGTAGAGTGGCCCAGTCGTCAGAGAGACTGGCGAAAGCAGCGCTGGGCGGACTCCCTTTGCCAGTCAGTCGCACGGCCTCCTTGACTGAGAGAGAACTGCAGTGCCAAAAGACACCGCGCTGACGACTGGCTCCAGGAAGAGACTCGGGACAGCACTCTCACAGAAGCGAAAGCTAGGCTGTGGGCCCAGCCTGAGGAGCAGTACGTACGTTCGCCACACTGCTTTACACAGCTAGGCGTGAGCCGGAGAGCCTTGGTCACTGAGGCCTACCTGAGGTACTGCCATACTTACCCAGTAGATCCCACGCAGATGTCCCTGTGCCCAAAAGGGCCTCCACGGAAGGGCCCTGTTCCTCCCGTTGTGTTTCCTTGAGGTAATCAGAAACCGCTGAGGATACCTGTAGGAGCTCAGGTATGAAGCTGGGCGACCCTGGCCAAACCTGGTTCCCCTCCGTGGTAGACGAGACAGTGGCGGGTCCTAAGCTGCCTGAGGCACACTCCTCGCGCGCACCTTCTCTTTGCTGCCGGAAGGCCTCACATAAGAAGTCTGAGTTGACTCGTGACAGAAGAAGTCTGAGTTGACTCGTGTGAGGCCTGCTGCTCTCAGTTCCTTGCTGGGAGCTTCAGCAGGAGCGCCCTGGAGCTCGCCGGCAGAAGAATTGTGAGTCCCCCCGCCCCACCCCGGCCTCGAGCCAAAGTCCAGATTTCCCCCGTTAGGAACACCTCGGAGCGCCAGAGGGAGCGGAGGGGCATGCGTTAACGGAATGCTTCAACCGTGGAAGGTATTTCACGAGACACTGTGCACTCACGTTCGTTGTAACAACTGTCAGAGGGCCCTCACCGTATGCCTTCCAACTCCTCGGCTGTGTTGGAGCCCCAGGAAGTAAATGCGTTCGTTTGACTAAGCTCCGTGAATGTGCAACGGTGATGGCGAAGCGCTGCCCTGTTCGCTCGAAAGCTCTCGTTCGTGCGGCCTTCACACGGCCTCAAGGTACGCAGTTCTAAACAGCCTTACATTCCATGCTGGTGTGCCCAGGCCCCCACCCACCCGCAGGGAGGAATTTGGGCTCTTCTGAGAAACACCAGTGTGCGTCCCAAGTGAAACCGGGGCGTCTCCCCCAGGACGTCGCCGAACGGCAGTCGGATGCCAGAGGTGTACTTCCAGCCGGAAAAAGAGGGGAAAGGACAGCTTTCCCAGGGACAATTCTGGACCCTTGGGACCATCCAGAATCACCAAGGCCTCAACTTTGCACGGCCTGGGGAACGCTCTTCCGCCTGTCCAGCAATCCCCACGTCAAAACCTTTCTCGGCAGAGGCAGGCACTCTCTCCCTTGTACTAGATAGCTCGGCAGAGCCTTCCGAGAAACATGCTGCGTCATTCAGCTTGAACGTGGGACGCGGAGGGGAGAGGACGCTTTCTCCCCGTTTGCAGGCGCCTTGCGCTTGGCTTCACAGCTGCCTGGAACAGCACTAGCGGCCCGACGTCTCTGCACGGCAGGACTGTCGTTGTGGGCCGAGGCTGCGTGTTCTCCCAAAGCGAAAACCGTGCTGGCAATCCCTTTCTAGGAACTCCTCCCACGGCTCCCCAGGTTCGGCTCCGGCCGAACGAAAGGTGACCTCGGGCCTCAAGGTGAAGTTCCAGTGTTTCACGTCAGGGGGCTTGGGTGTGCAGGGGTCTCCAATGAGGCCATACTCCACCACGGAGTGCCTTAACCCTGCGACGCCCCTGGGGACACACAGGGTAGGAGCCCATTCACCAGTTTCGCAGGATGACCTCTCTCCGTGCCGGAACGGCGGCCTCTGGCTTCTGAGGAACCTTAGCGTAAGCAGGCCCCTGGAGACAGCTCTTCGCTTTCATAGCTAGGGCAGTGTACTCCTCTCTGGGTTGCCCAGGTAGAGTGGCCCAGTCGTCAGAGAGACTGGCGAAAGCAGCGCTGGGCGGACTCCCTTTGCCAGTCAGTCGCACGGCCTCCTTGACTGAGAGAGAACTGCAGGGCCAAAAGACACCGCGCTGACGACTGGCTCCAGGAAGAGACTCGGGACAGCACTCTCACAGAAGCGAAAGCTAGGCTGTGGGCCCAGCCTGAGGAGCAGTACGTACGTGCGCCACACTGCTTTACACAGCTAGGCGTGAGCCGGAGAGCCTTGGTCACTGAGGCCTACCTGAGGTACTGCCATACTTACCCAGTAGATCCCACGCAGAGGTCCCTGTGCCCAAAAGGGCCTCCACGGAAGGGCCCTGTTCCTCCCGTTGTGTTTCCTGGAGGTAATCAGAAACCGCTGAGGATACCTGTAGGAGCTCAGGTATGAAGCTGGGCGACCCTGGCCAAACCTGGTTCCCCTCCGTGGTAGACGAGACAGTGGCGGGTCCTAAGCTGCCTGAGGCACACTCCTCGCGCGCACCTTCTCTTTGCTGCCGGAAGGCCTCACATAAGAAGTCTGAGTCGACTCGTGACGGAAGAAGTCTGAGTTGACTCGTGTGAGGCCTGCTGCTCTCAGTTCCTTGCTGGGAGCTTCAGCAGGAGCGCTCTGGAGCTCGCCGGCAGAAGAATTGTGAGTCCCCCCGCCCCACCCCGGCCTCGAGCAAAAGTCCAGATTTCCCCCGTTAGGAACACCTCGGAGCGCCAGAGGGAGCGGAGGGGCATGCGTTAACGGAATGCTTCAACCGTGGAAGGTATTTCACGAGACACTGTGCACTCACGTTCGTTGTAACAACTGTCAGAGGGCCCTCACCGTATGCCTTCCAACTCCTCGGCTGTGTTGGAGCCCCAGGAAGTAAATGCGTTCGTTTGACTAAGCTCCGTGAATGTGCAACGGTGATGGCGAAGCGCTGCCCTGTTCGCTCGAAAGCTCTCGTTCGTGCGGCCTTCACACGGCCTCAAGGTACGCAGTTCTAAACAGCCTTACATTCCATGCTGGTGTGCCCAGGCCCCCACCCACCCGCAGGGAGGAATTTGGGCTCTTCTGAGAAACACCAGTGTGCGTCCCAAGTGAAACCGGGGCGCCTCCCCCAGGACGTCGCCGAACGGCAGTCGGATGCCAGAGGTGTACTTCCAGCCGGAAAAAGAGGGGAAAGGACAGCTTTCCCAGGGACAATTCTGGACCCTTGGGACCATCCAGAATCACCAAGGCCTCAACTTTGCACGGCCTGGGGAACGCTCTTCCGCCTGTCCAGCAATCCCCACGTCAAAACCTTTCTCGGCAGAGGCAGGCACTCTCTCCCTTGTACTAGATAGCTCGGCAGAGCCTTCCGAGAAACATGCTGCGTCATTCAGCTTGAACGTGGGACGCGGAGGGGAGAGGACGCTTTCTCCCCGTTTGCAGGCGCCTTGCGCTTGGCTTCACAGCTGCCTGGAACAGCACTAGCGGCCCGACGTCTCTGCACGGCAGGACTGTCGTTGTGGGCCGAGGCTGCGTGTTCTCCCAAAGCGAAAACCGTGCTGGCAATCCCTTTCTAGGAACTCCTCCCACGGCTCCCCAGGTTCGGCTCCGGCCGAACGAAAGGTGACCTCGGGCCTCAAGGTGAAGTTCCAGTGTTTCACGTCAGGGGGCTTGGGTGTGCAGGGGTCTCCAATGAGGCCATACTCCACCACGGAGTGCCTTAACCCTGCGACGCCCCTGGGGACACACAGGGTAGGAGCCCATTCACCAGTTTCGCAGGATGACCTCTCTCCGTGCCGGAACGGCGGCCTCTGGCTTCTGAGGAACCTTAGCGTAAGCAGGCCCCTGGAGACAGCTCTTCGCTTTCATAGCTAGGGCAGTGTACTCCTCTCTGGGTTGCCCAGGTAGAGTGGCCCAGTCGTCAGAGAGACTGGCGAAAGCAGCGCTGGGCGGACTCCCTTTGCCAGTCAGTCGCACGGCCTCCTTGACTGAGAGAGAACTGCAGTGCCAAAAGACACCGCGCTGACGACTGGCTCCAGGAAGAGACTCGGGACAGCACTCTCACAGAAGCGAAAGCTAGGCTGTGGGCCCAGCCTGAGGAGCAGTACGTACGTGCGCCACACTGCTTTACACAGCTAGGCGTGAGCCGGAGAGCCTTGGTCACTGAGGCCTACCTGAGGTACTGCCATACTTACCCAGTAGATCCCACGCAGAGGTCCCTGTGCCCAAAAGGGCCTCCACGGAAGGGCCCTGTTCCTCCCGTTGTGTTTCCTGGAGGTAATCAGAAACCGCTGAGGATACCTGTAGGAGCTCAGGTATGAAGCTGGGCGACCCTGGCCAAACCTGGTTCCCCTCCGTGGTAGACGAGACAGTGGCGGGTCCTAAGCTGCCTGAGGCACACTCCTCGCGCGCACCTTCTCTTTGCTGCCGGAAGGCCTCACATAAGAAGTCTGAGTTGACTCGTGACGGAAGAAGTCTGAGTTGACTCGTGTGAGGCCTGCTGCTCTCAGTTCCTTGCTGGGAGCTTCAGCAGGAGCGCCCTGGAGCTCGCCGGCAGAAGAATTGTGAGTCCCCCCGCCCCACCCCGGCCTCGAGCCAAAGTCCAGATTTCCCCCGTTAGGAACACCTCGGAGCGCCAGAGGGAGCGGAGGGGCATGCGTTAACGGAATGCTTCAACCGTGGAAGGTATTTCACGAGACACTGTGCACTCACGTTCGTTGTAACAACTGTCAGAGGGCCCTCACCGTATGCCTTCCAACTCCTCGGCTGTGTTGGAGCCCCAGGAAGTAAATGCGTTCGTTTGACTAAGCTCCGTGAATGTGCAACGGTGATGGCGAAGCGCTGCCCTGTTCGCTCGAAAGCTCTCGTTCGTGCGGCCTTCACACGGCCTCAAGGTACGCAGTTCTAAACAGCCTTACATTCCATGCTGGTGTGCCCAGGCCCCCACCCACCCGCAGGGAGGAATTTGGGCTCTTCTGAGAAACACCAGTGTGCGTCCCAAGTGAAACCGGGGCGTCTCCCCCAGGACGTCGCCGAACGGCAGTCGGATGCCAGAGGTGTACTTCCAGCCGGAAAAAGAGGGGAAAGGACAGCTTTCCCAGGGACAATTCTGGACCCTTGGGACCATCCAGAATCACCAAGGCCTCAACTTTGCACGGCCTGGGGAACGCTCTTCCGCCTGTCCAGCAATCCCCACGTCAAAACCTTTCTCGGCAGAGGCAGGCACTCTCTCCCTTGTACTAGATAGCTCGGCAGAGCCTTCCGAGAAACATGCTGCGTCATTCAGCTTGAACGTGGGACGCGGAGGGGAGAGGACGCTTTCTCCCCGTTTGCAGGCGCCTTGCGCTTGGCTTCACAGCTGCCTGGAACAGCACTAGCGGCCCGACGTCTCTGCACGGCAGGACTGTCGTTGTGGGCCGAGGCTGCGTGTTCTCCCAAAGCGAAAACCGTGCTGGCAATCCCTTTCTAGGAACTCCTCCCACGGCTCCCCAGGTTCGGCTCCGGCCGAACGAAAGGTGACCTCGGGCCTCAAGGTGAAGTTCCAGTGTTTCACGTCAGGGGGCTTGGGTGTGCAGGGGTCTCCAATGAGGCCATACTCCACCACGGAGTGCCTTAACCCTGCGACGCCCCTGGGGACACACAGGGTAGGAGCCCATTCACCAGTTTCGCAGGATGACCTCTCTCCGTGCCGGAACGGCGGCCTCTGGCTTCTGAGGAACCTTAGCGTAAGCAGGCCCCTGGAGACAGCTCTTCGCTTTCATAGCTAGGGCAGTGTACTCCTCTCTGGGTTGCCCAGGTAGAGTGGCCCAGTCGTCAGAGAGACTGGCGAAAGCAGCGCTGGGCGGACTCCCTTTGCCAGTCAGTCGCACGGCCTCCTTGACTGAGAGAGAACTGCAGGGCCAAAAGACACCGCGCTGACGACTGGCTCCAGGAAGAGACTCGGGACAGCACTCTCACAGAAGCGAAAGCTAGGCTGTGGGCCCAGCCTGAGGAGCAGTACGTACGTGCGCCACACTGCTTTACACAGCTAGGCGTGAGCCGGAGAGCCTTGGTCACTGAGGCCTACCTGAGGTACTGCCATACTTACCCAGTAGATCCCACGCAGAGGTCCCTGTGCCCAAAAGGGCCTCCACGGAAGGGCCCTGTTCCTCCCGTTGTGTTTCCTTGAGGTAATCAGAAACCGCTGAGGATACCTGTAGGAGCTCAGGTATGAAGCTGGGCGACCCTGGCCAAACCTGGTTCCCCTCCGTGGTAGACGAGACAGTGGCGGGTCCTAAGCTGCCTGAGGCACACTCCTCGCGCGCACCTTCTCTTTGCTGCCGGAAGGCCTCACATAAGAAGTCTGAGTTGACTCGTGACGGAAGAAGTCTGAGTTGACTCGTGTGAGGCCTGCTGCTCTCAGTTCCTTGCTGGGAGCTTCAGCAGGAGCGCTCTGGAGCTCGCCGGCAGAAGAATTGTGAGTCCCCCCGCCCCACCCCGGCCTCGAGCCAAAGTCCAGATTTCCCCCGTTAGGAACACCTCGGAGCGCCAGAGGGAGCGGAGGGGCATGCGTTAACGGAATGCTTCAACCGTGGAAGGTATTTCACGAGACACTGTGCACTCACGTTCGTTGTAACAACTGTCAGAGGGCCCTCACCGTATGCCTTCCAACTCCTCGGCTGTGTTGGAGCCCCAGGAAGTAAATGCGTCCGTTTGACTAAGCTCCGTGAATGTGCAACGGTGATGGCGAAGCGCTGCCCTGTTCGCTCGAAAGCTCTCGTTCGTGCGGCCTTCACACGGCCTCAAGGTACGCAGTTCTAAACAGCCTTACATTCCATGCTGGTGTGCCCAGGCCCCCACCCACCCGCAGGGAGGAATTTGGGCTCTTCTGAGAAACACCAGTGTGCGTCCCAAGTGAAACCGGGGCGTCTCCCCCAGGACGTCGCCGAACGGCAGTCGGATGCCAGAGGTGTACTTCCAGCCGGAAAAAGAGGGAAGAGGACAGCTTTCCCAGGGACAATTCTGGACCCTTGGGACCATCCAGAATCACCAAGGCCTCAACTTTGCACGGCCTGGGGAACGCTCTTCCGCCTGTCCAGCAATCCCCACGTCAAAACCTTTCTCGGCAGAGGCAGGCACTCTCTCCCTTGTACTAGATAGCTCGGCAGAGCCTTCCGAGAAACATGCTGCGTCATTCAGCTTGAACGTGGGACGCGGAGGGGAGAGGACGCTTTCTCCCCGTTTGCAGGCGCCTTGCGCTTGGCTTCACAGCTGCCTGGAACAGCACTAGCGGCCCGACGTCTCTGCACGGCAGGACTGTCGTTGTGGGCCGAGGCTGCGTGTTCTCCCAAAGCGAAAACCGTGCTGGCAATCCCTTTCTAGGAACTCCTCCCACGGCTCCCCAGGTTCGGCTCCGGCCGAACGAAAGGTGACCTCGGGCCTCAAGGTGAAGTTCCAGTGTTTCACGTCAGGGGGCTTGGGTGTGCAGGGGTCTCCAATGAGGCCATACTCCACCACGGAGTGCCTTAACCCTGCGACGCCCCTGGGGACACACAGGGTAGGAGCCCATTCACCAGTTTCGCAGGATGACCTCTCTCCGTGCCGGAACGGCGGCCTCTGGCTTCTGAGGAACCTTAGCGTAAGCAGGCCCCTGGAGACAGCTCTTCGCTTTCATAGCTAGGGCAGTGTACTCCTCTCTGGGTTGCCCAGGTAGAGTGGCCCAGTCGTCAGAGAGACTGGCGAAAGCAGCGCTGGGCGGACTCCCTTTGCCAGTCAGTCGCACGGCCTCCTTGACTGAGAGAGAACTGCAGTGCCAAAAGACACCGCGCTGACGACTGGCTCCAGGAAGAGACTCGGGACAGCACTCTCACAGAAGCGAAAGCTAGGCTGTGGGCCCAGCCTGAGGAGCAGTACGTACGTGCGCCACACTGCTTTACACAGCTAGGCGTGAGCCGGAGAGCCTTGGTCACTGAGGCCTACCTGAGGTACTGCCATACTTACCCAGTAGATCCCACGCAGAGGTCCCTGTGCCCAAAAGGGCCTCCACGGAAGGGCCCTGTTCCTCCCGTTGTGTTTCCTTGAGGTAATCAGAAACCGCTGAGGATACCTGTAGGAGCTCAGGTATGAAGCTGGGCGACCCTGGCCAAACCTGGTTCCCCTCCGTGGTAGACGAGACAGTGGCGGGTCCTAAGCTGCCTGAGGCACACTCCTCGCGCGCACCTTCTCTTTGCTGCCGGAAGGCCTCACATAAGAAGTCTGAGTCGACTCGTGACGGAAGAAGTCTGAGTTGACTCGTGTGAGGCCTGCTGCTCTCAGTTCCTTGCTGGGAGCTTCAGCAGGAGCGCTCTGGAGCTCGCCGGCAGAAGAATTGTGAGTCCCCCCGCCCCACCCCGGCCTCGAGCAAAAGTCCAGATTTCCCCCGTTAGGAACACCTCGGAGCGCCAGAGGGAGCGGAGGGGCATGCGTTAACGGAATGCTTCAACCGTGGAAGGTATTTCACGAGACACTGTGCACTCACGTTCGTTGTAACAACTGTCAGAGGGCCCTCACCGTATGCCTTCCAACTCCTCGGCTGTGTTGGAGCCCCAGGAAGTAAATGCGTTCGTTTGACTAAGCTCCGTGAATGTGCAACGGTGATGGCGAAGCGCTGCCCTGTTCGCTCGAAAGCTCTCGTTCGTGCGGCCTTCACACGGCCTCAAGGTACGCAGTTCTAAACAGCCTTACATTCCATGCTGGTGTGCCCAGGCCCCCACCCACCCGCAGGGAGGAATTTGGGCTCTTCTGAGAAACACCAGTGTGCGTCCCAAGTGAAACCGGGGCGCCTCCCCCAGGACGTCGCCGAACGGCAGTCGGATGCCAGAGGTGTACTTCCAGCCGGAAAAAGAGGGAAAAGGACAGCTTTCCCAGGGACAATTCTGGACCCTTGGGACCATCCAGAATCACCAAGGCCTCAACTTTGCACGGCCTGGGGAACGCTCTTCCGCCTGTCCAGCAATCCCCACGTCAAAACCTTTCTCGGCAGAGGCAGGCACTCTCTCCCTTGTACTAGATAGCTCGGCAGAGCCTTCCGAGAAACATGCTGCGTCATTCAGCTTGAACGTGGGACGCGGAGGGGAGAGGACGCTTTCTCCCCGTTTGCAGGCGCCTTGCGCTTGGCTTCACAGCTGCCTGGAACAGCACTAGCGGCCCGACGTCTCTGCACGGCAGGACTGTCGTTGTGGGCCGAGGCTGCGTGTTCTCCCAAAGCGAAAACCGTGCTGGCAATCCCTTTCTAGGAACTCCTCCCACGGCTCCCCAGGTTCGGCTCCGGCCGAACGAAAGGTGACCTCGGGCCTCAAGGTGAAGTTCCAGTGTTTCACGTCAGGGGGCTTGGGTGTGCAGGGGTCTCCAATGAGGCCATACTCCACCACGGAGTGCCTTAACCCTGCGACGCCCCTGGGGACACACAGGGTAGGAGCCCATTCACCAGTTTCGCAGGATGACCTCTCTCCGTGCCGGAACGGCGGCCTCTGGCTTCTGAGGAACCTTAGCGTAAGCAGGCCCCTGGAGACAGCTCTTCGCTTTCATAGCTAGGGCAGTGTACTCCTCTCTGGGTTGCCCAGGTAGAGTGGCCCAGTCGTCAGAGAGACTGGCGAAAGCAGCGCTGGGCGGACTCCCTTTGCCAGTCAGTCGCACGGCCTCCTTGACTGAGAGAGAACTGCAGTGCCAAAAGACACCGCGCTGACGACTGGCTCCAGGAAGAGACTCGGGACAGCACTCTCACAGAAGCGAAAGCTAGGCTGTGGGCCCAGCCTGAGGAGCAGTACGTACGTGCGCCACACTGCTTTACACAGCTAGGCGTGAGCCGGAGAGCCTTGGTCACTGAGGCCTACCTGAGGTACTGCCATACTTACCCAGTAGATCCCACGCAGAGGTCCCTGTGCCCAAAAGGGCCTCCACGGAAGGGCCCTGTTCCTCCCGTTGTGTTTCCTGGAGGTAATCAGAAACCGCTGAGGATACCTGTAGGAGCTCAGGTATGAAGCTGGGCGACCCTGGCCAAACCTGGTTCCCCTCCGTGGTAGACGAGACAGTGGCGGGTCCTAAGCTGCCTGAGGCACACTCCTCGCGCGCACCTTCTCTTTGCTGCCGGAAGGCCTCACATAAGAAGTCTGAGTTGACTCGTGACGGAAGAAGTCTGAGTTGACTCGTGTGAGGCCTGCTGCTCTCAGTTCCTTGCTGGGAGCTTCAGCAGGAGCGCCCTGGAGCTCGCCGGCAGAAGAATTGTGAGTCCCCCCGCCCCACCCCGGCCTCGAGCCAAAGTCCAGATTTCCCCCGTTAGGAACACCTCGGAGCGCCAGAGGGAGCGGAGGGGCATGCGTTAACGGAATGCTTCAACCGTGGAAGGTATTTCACGAGACACTGTGCACTCACGTTCGTTGTAACAACTGTCAGAGGGCCCTCACCGTATGCCTTCCAACTCCTCGGCTGTGTTGGAGCCCCAGGAAGTAAATGCGTTCGTTTGACTAAGCTCCGTGAATGTGCAACGGTGATGGCGAAGCGCTGCCCTGTTCGCTCGAAAGCTCTCGTTCGTGCGGCCTTCACACGGCCTCAAGGTACGCAGTTCTAAACAGCCTTACATTCCATGCTGGTGTGCCCAGGCCCCCACCCACCCGCAGGGAGGAATTTGGGCTCTTCTGAGAAACACCAGTGTGCGTCCCAAGTGAAACCGGGGCGTCTCCCCCAGGACGTCGCCGAACGGCAGTCGGATGCCAGAGGTGTACTTCCAGCCGGAAAAAGAGGGGAAAGGACAGCTTTCCCAGGGACAATTCTGGACCCTTGGGACCATCCAGAATCACCAAGGCCTCAACTTTGCACGGCCTGGGGAACGCTCTTCCGCCTGTCCAGCAATCCCCACGTCAAAACCTTTCTCGGCAGAGGCAGGCACTCTCTCCCTTGTACTAGATAGCTCGGCAGAGCCTTCCGAGAAACATGCTGCGTCATTCAGCTTGAACGTGGGACGCGGAGGGGAGAGGACGCTTTCTCCCCGTTTGCAGGCGCCTTGCGCTTGGCTTCACAGCTGCCTGGAACAGCACTAGCGGCCCGACGTCTCTGCACGGCAGGACTGTCGTTGTGGGCCGAGGCTGCGTGTTCTCCCAAAGCGAAAACCGTGCTGGCAATCCCTTTCTAGGAACTCCTCCCACGGCTCCCCAGGTTCGGCTCCGGCCGAACGAAAGGTGACCTCGGGCCTCAAGGTGAAGTTCCAGTGTTTCACGTCAGGGGGCTTGGGTGTGCAGGGGTCTCCAATGAGGCCATACTCCACCACGGAGTGCCTTAACCCTGCGACGCCCCTGGGGACACACAGGGTAGGAGCCCATTCACCAGTTTCGCAGGATGACCTCTCTCCGTGCCGGAACGGCGGCCTCTGGCTTCTGAGGAACCTTAGCGTAAGCAGGCCCCTGGAGACAGCTCTTCGCTTTCATAGCTAGGGCAGTGTACTCCTCTCTGGGTTGCCCAGGTAGAGTGGCCCAGTCGTCAGAGAGACTGGCGAAAGCAGCGCTGGGCGGACTCCCTTTGCCAGTCAGTCGCACGGCCTCCTTGACTGAGAGAGAACTGCAGTGCCAAAAGACACCGCGCTGACGACTGGCTCCAGGAAGAGACTCGGGACAGCACTCTCACAGAAGCGAAAGCTAGGCTGTGGGCCCAGCCTGAGGAGCAGTACGTACGTGCGCCACACTGCTTTACACAGCTAGGCGTGAGCCGGAGAGCCTTGGTCACTGAGGCCTACCTGAGGTACTGCCATACTTACCCAGTAGATCCCACGCAGAGGTCCCTGTGCCCAAAAGGGCCTCCACGGAAGGGCCCTGTTCCTCCCGTTGTGTTTCCTGGAGGTAATCAGAAACCGCTGAGGATACCTGTAGGAACTCAGGTATGAAGCTGGGCGACCCTGGCCAAACCTGGTTCCCCTCCGTGGTAGACGAGACAGTGGCGGGTCCTAAGCTGCCTGAGGCACACTCCTCGCGCGCACCTTCTCTTTGCTGCCGGAAGGCCTCACATAAGAAGTCTGAGTTGACTCGTGACGGAAGAAGTCTGAGTTGACTCGTGTGAGGCCTGCTGCTCTCAGTTCCTTGCTGGGAGCTTCAGCAGGAGCGCTCTGGAGCTCGCCGGCAGAAGAATTGTGAGTCCCCCCGCCCCACCCCGGCCTCGAGCCAAAGTCCAGATTTCCCCCGTTAGGAACACCTCGGAGCGCCAGAGGGAGCGGAGGGGCATGCGTTAACGGAATGCTTCGACCGTGGAAGGTATTACACGAGACACTGTGCACTCACGTTCGTTGTAACAACTGTCAGAGGGCCCTCACCGTATGCCTTCCAACTCCTCGGCTGTGTTGGAGCCCCAGGAAGTAAATGCGTCCGTTTGACTAAGCTCCGTGAATGTGCAACGGTGATGGCGAAGCGCTGCCCTGTTCGCTCGAAAGCTCTCGTTCGTGCGGCCTTCACACGGCCTCAAGGTACGCAGTTCTAAACAGCCTTACATTCCATGCTGGTGTGCCCAGGCCCCCACCCACCCGCAGGGAGGAATTTGGGCTCTTCTGAGAAACACCAGTGTGCGTCCCAAGTGAAACCGGGGCGTCTCCCCCAGGACGTCGCCGAACGGCAGTCGGATGCCAGAGGTGTACTTCCAGCCGGAAAAAGAGGGAAGAGGACAGCTTTCCCAGGGACAATTCTGGACCCTTGGGACCATCCAGAATCACCAAGGCCTCAACTTTGCACGGCCTGGGGAACGCTCTTCCGCCTGTCCAGCAATCCCCACGTCAAAACCTTTCTCGGCAGAGGCAGGCACTCTCTCCCTTGTACTAGATAGCTCGGCAGAGCCTTCCGAGAAACATGCTGCGTCATTCAGCTTGAACGTGGGACGCGGAGGGGAGAGGACGCTTTCTCCCCGTTTGCAGGCGCCTTGCGCTTGGCTTCACAGCTGCCTGGAACAGCACTAGCGGCCCGACGTCTCTGCACGGCAGGACTGTCGTTGTGGGCCGAGGCTGCGTGTTCTCCCAAAGCGAAAACCGTGCTGGCAATCCCTTTCTAGGAACTCCTCCCACGGCTCCCCAGGTTCGGCTCCGGCCGAACGAAAGGTGACCTCGGGCCTCAAGGTGAAGTTCCAGTGTTTCACGTCAGGGGGCTTGGGTGTGCAGGGGTCTCCAATGAGGCCATACTCCACCACGGAGTGCCTTAACCCTGCGACGCCCCTGGGGACACACAGGGTAGGAGCCCATTCACCAGTTTCGCAGGATGACCTCTCTCCGTGCCGGAACGGCGGCCTCTGGCTTCTGAGGAACCTTAGCGTAAGCAGGCCCCTGGAGACAGCTCTTCGCTTTCATAGCTAGGGCAGTGTACTCCTCTCTGGGTTGCCCAGGTAGAGTGGCCCAGTCGTCAGAGAGACTGGCGAAAGCAGCGCTGGGCGGACTCCCTTTGCCAGTCAGTCGCACGGCCTCCTTGACTGAGAGAGAACTGCAGTGCCAAAAGACACCGCGCTGACGACTGGCTCCAGGAAGAGACTCGGGACAGCACTCTCACAGAAGCGAAAGCTAGGCTGTGGGCCCAGCCTGAGGAGCAGTACGTACGTGCGCCACACTGCTTTACACAGCTAGGCGTGAGCCGGAGAGCCTTGGTCACTGAGGCCTACCTGAGGTACTGCCATACTTACCCAGTAGATCCCACGCAGAGGTCCCTGTGCCCAAAAGGGCCTCCACGGAAGGGCCCTGTTCCTCCCGTTGTGTTTCCTTGAGGTAATCAGAAACCGCTGAGGATACCTGTAGGAGCTCAGGTATGAAGCTGGGCGACCCTGGCCAAACCTGGTTCCCCTCCGTGGTAGACGAGACAGTGGCGGGTCCTAAGCTGCCTGAGGCACACTCCTCGCGCGCACCTTCTCTTTGCTGCCGGAAGGCCTCACATAAGAAGTCTGAGTCGACTCGTGACGGAAGAAGTCTGAGTTGACTCGTGTGAGGCCTGCTGCTCTCAGTTCCTTGCTGGGAGCTTCAGCAGGAGCGCTCTGGAGCTCGCCGGCAGAAGAATTGTGAGTCCCCCCGCCCCACCCCGGCCTCGAGCAAAAGTCCAGATTTCCCCCGTTGGGAACACCTCGGAGCGCCAGAGGGAGCGGAGGGGCATGCGTTAACGGAATGCTTCAACCGTGGAAGGTATTTCACGAGACACTGTGCACTCACGTTCGTTGTAACAACTGTCAGAGGGCCCTCACCGTATGCCTTCCAACTCCTCGGCTGTGTTGGAGCCCCAGGAAGTAAATGCGTTCGTTTGACTAAGCTCCGTGAATGTGCAACGGTGATGGCGAAGCGCTGCCCTGTTCGCTCGAAAGCTCTCGTTCGTGCGGCCTTCACACGGCCTCAAGGTACGCAGTTCTAAACAGCCTTACATTCCATGCTGGTGTGCCCAGGCCCCCACCCACCCGCAGGGAGGAATTTGGGCTCTTCTGAGAAACACCAGTGTGCGTCCCAAGTGAAACCGGGGCGCCTCCCCCAGGACGTCGCCGAACGGCAGTCGGATGCCAGAGGTGTACTTCCAGCCGGAAAAAGAGGGGAAAGGACAGCTTTCCCAGGGACAATTCTGGACCCTTGGGACCATCCAGAATCACCAAGGCCTCAACTTTGCACGGCCTGGGGAACGCTCTTCCGCCTGTCCAGCAATCCCCACGTCAAAACCTTTCTCGGCAGAGGCAGGCACTCTCTCCCTTGTACTAGATAGCTCGGCAGAGCCTTCCGAGAAACATGCTGCGTCATTCAGCTTGAACGTGGGACGCGGAGGGGAGAGGACGCTTTCTCCCCGTTTGCAGGCGCCTTGCGCTTGGCTTCACAGCTGCCTGGAACAGCACTAGCGGCCCGACGTCTCTGCACGGCAGGACTGTCGTTGTGGGCCGAGGCTGCGTGTTCTCCCAAAGCGAAAACCGTGCTGGCAATCCCTTTCTAGGAACTCCTCCCACGGCTCCCCAGGTTCGGCTCCGGCCGAACGAAAGGTGACCTCGGGCCTCAAGGTGAAGTTCCAGTGTTTCACGTCAGGGGGCTTGGGTGTGCAGGGGTCTCCAATGAGGCCATACTCCACCACGGAGTGCCTTAACCCTGCGACGCCCCTGGGGACACACAGGGTAGGAGCCCATTCACCAGTTTCGCAGGATGACCTCTCTCCGTGCCGGAACGGCGGCCTCTGGCTTCTGAGGAACCTTAGCGTAAGCAGGCCCCTGGAGACAGCTCTTCGCTTTCATAGCTAGGGCAGTGTACTCCTCTCTGGGTTGCCCAGGTAGAGTGGCCCAGTCGTCAGAGAGACTGGCGAAAGCAGCGCTGGGCGGACTCCCTTTGCCAGTCAGTCGCACGGCCTCCTTGACTGAGAGAGAACTGCAGTGCCAAAAGACACCGCGCTGACGACTGGCTCCAGGAAGAGACTCGGGACAGCACTCTCACAGAAGCGAAAGCTAGGCTGTGGGCCCAGCCTGAGGAGCAGTACGTACGTGCGCCACACTGCTTTACACAGCTAGGCGTGAGCCGGAGAGCCTTGGTCACTGAGGCCTACCTGAGGTACTGCCATACTTACCCAGTAGATCCCACGCAGAGGTCCCTGTGCCCAAAAGGGCCTCCACGGAAGGGCCCTGTTCCTCCCGTTGTGTTTCCTGGAGGTAATCAGAAACCGCTGAGGATACCTGTAGGAGCTCAGGTATGAAGCTGGGCGACCCTGGCCAAACCTGGTTCCCCTCCGTGGTAGACGAGACAGTGGCGGGTCCTAAGCTGCCTGAGGCACACTCCTCGCGCGCACCTTCTCTTTGCTGCCGGAAGGCCTCACATAAGAAGTCTGAGTTGACTCGTGACGGAAGAAGTCTGAGTTGACTCGTGTGAGGCCTGCTGCTCTCAGTTCCTTGCTGGGAGCTTCAGCAGGAGCGCCCTGGAGCTCGCCGGCAGAAGAATTGTGAGTCCCCCCGCCCCACCCCGGCCTCGAGCCAAAGTCCAGATTTCCCCCGTTAGGAACACCTCGGAGCGCCAGAGGGAGCGGAGGGGCATGCGTTAACGGAATGCTTCAACCGTGGAAGGTATTTCACGAGACACTGTGCACTCACGTTCGTTGTAACAACTGTCAGAGGGCCCTCACCGTATGCCTTCCAACTCCTCGGCTGTGTTGGAGCCCCAGGAAGTAAATGCGTTCGTTTGACTAAGCTCCGTGAATGTGCAACGGTGATGGCGAAGCGCTGCCCTGTTCGCTCGAAAGCTCTCGTTCGTGCGGCCTTCACACGGCCTCAAGGTACGCAGTTCTAAACAGCCTTACATTCCATGCTGGTGTGCCCAGGCCCCCACCCACCCGCAGGGAGGAATTTGGGCTCTTCTGAGAAACACCAGTGTGCGTCCCAAGTGAAACCGGGGCGTCTCCCCCAGGACGTCGCCGAACGGCAGTCGGATGCCAGAGGTGTACTTCCAGCCGGAAAAAGAGGGGAAAGGACAGCTTTCCCAGGGACAATTCTGGACCCTTGGGACCATCCAGAATCACCAAGGCCTCAACTTTGCACGGCCTGGGGAACGCTCTTCCGCCTGTCCAGCAATCCCCACGTCAAAACCTTTCTCGGCAGAGGCAGGCACTCTCTCCCTTGTACTAGATAGCTCGGCAGAGCCTTCCGAGAAACATGCTGCGTCATTCAGCTTGAACGTGGGACGCGGAGGGGAGAGGACGCTTTCTCCCCGTTTGCAGGCGCCTTGCGCTTGGCTTCACAGCTGCCTGGAACAGCACTAGCGGCCCGACGTCTCTGCACGGCAGGACTGTCGTTGTGGGCCGAGGCTGCGTGTTCTCCCAAAGCGAAAACCGTGCTGGCAATCCCTTTCTAGGAACTCCTCCCACGGCTCCCCAGGTTCGGCTCCGGCCGAACGAAAGGTGACCTCGGGCCTCAAGGTGAAGTTCCAGTGTTTCACGTCAGGGGGCTTGGGTGTGCAGGGGTCTCCAATGAGGCCATACTCCACCACGGAGTGCCTTAACCCTGCGACGCCCCTGGGGACACACAGGGTAGGAGCCCATTCACCAGTTTCGCAGGATGACCTCTCTCCGTGCCGGAACGGCGGCCTCTGGCTTCTGAGGAACCTTAGCGTAAGCAGGCCCCTGGAGACAGCTCTTCGCTTTCATAGCTAGGGCAGTGTACTCCTCTCTGGGTTGCCCAGGTAGAGTGGCCCAGTCGTCAGAGAGACTGGCGAAAGCAGCGCTGGGCGGACTCCCTTTGCCAGTCAGTCGCACGGCCTCCTTGACTGAGAGAGAACTGCAGTGCCAAAAGACACCGCGCTGACGACTGGCTCCAGGAAGAGACTCGGGACAGCACTCTCACAGAAGCGAAAGCTAGGCTGTGGGCCCAGCCTGAGGAGCAGTACGTACGTGCGCCACACTGCTTTACACAGCTAGGCGTGAGCCGGAGAGCCTTGGTCACTGAGGCCTACCTGAGGTACTGCCATACTTACCCAGTAGATCCCACGCAGAGGTCCCTGTGCCCAAAAGGGCCTCCACGGAAGGGCCCTGTTCCTCCCGTTGTGTTTCCTGGAGGTAATCAGAAACCGCTGAGGATACCTGTAGGAGCTCAGGTATGAAGCTGGGCGACCCTGGCCAAACCTGGTTCCCCTCCGTGGTAGACGAGACAGTGGCGGGTCCTAAGCTGCCTGAGGCACACTCCTCGCGCGCACCTTCTCTTTGCTGCCGGAAGGCCTCACATAAGAAGTCTGAGTTGACTCGTGACGGAAGAAGTCTGAGTTGACTCGTGTGAGGCCTGCTGCTCTCAGTTCCTTGCTGGGAGCTTCAGCAGGAGCGCTCTGGAGCTCGCCTGCAGAAGAATTGTGAGTCCCCCCGCCCCACCCCGGCCTCGAGCAAAAGTCCAGATTTCCCCCGTTAGGAACACCTCGGAGCGCCAGAGGGAGCGGAGGGGCATGCGTTAACGGAATGCTTCGACCGTGGAAGGTATTTCACGAGACACTGTGCACTCACGTTCGTTGTAACAACTGTCAGAGGGCCCTCACTGTATGCCTTCCAACTCCTCGGCTGTGTTGGAGCCCCAGGAAGTAAATGCGTTCGTTTGACTAAGCTCCGTGAATGTGCAACGGTGATGGCGAAGCGCTGCCCTGTTCGCTCGAAAGCTCTCGTTCGTGCGGCCTTCACACGGCCTCAAGGTACGCAGTTCTAAACAGCCTTACATTCCATGCTGGTGTGCCCAGGCCCCCACCCACCCGCAGGGAGGAATTTGGGCTCTTCTGAGAAACACCAGTGTGCGTCCCAAGTGAAACCGGGGCGTCTCCCCCAGGACGTCGCCGAACGGCAGTCGGATGCCAGAGGTGTACTTCCAGCCGGAAAAAGAGGGAAAAGGACAGCTTTCCCAGGGACAATTCTGGACCCTTGGGACCATCCAGAATCACCAAGGCCTCAACTTTGCACGGCCTGGGGAACGCTCTTCCGCCTGTCCAGCAATCCCCACGTCAAAACCTTTCTCGGCAGAGGCAGGCACTCTCTCCCTTGTACTAGATAGCTCGGCAGAGCCTTCCGAGAAACATGCTGCGTCATTCAGCTTGAACGTGGGACGCGGAGGGGAGAGGACGCTTTCTCCCCGTTTGCAGGCGCCTTGCGCTTGGCTTCACAGCTGCCTGGAACAGCACTAGCGGCCCGACGTCTCTGCACGGCAGGACTGTCGTTGTGGGCCGAGGCTGCGTGTTCTCCCAAAGCGAAAACCGTGCTGGCAATCCCTTTCTAGGAACTCCTCCCACGGCTCCCCAGGTTCGGCTCCGGCCGAACGAAAGGTGACCTCGGGCCTCAAGGTGAAGTTCCAGTGTTTCACGTCAGGGGACTTGGGTGTGCAGGGGTCTCCAATGAGGCCATACTCCACCACGGAGTGCCTTAACCCTGCGACGTCCCTGGGGACACACAGGGTAGGAGCCCATTCACCAGTTTCGCAGGATGACCTCTCTCCGTGCCGGAACGGCGGCCTCTGGCTTCTGAGGAACCTTAGCGTAAGCAGGCCCCTGGAGACAGCTCTTCGCTTTCATAGCTAGGGCAGTGTACTCCTCTCTGGGTTGCCCAGGTAGAGTGGCCCAGTCGTCAGAGAGACTGGCGAAAGCAGCGCTGGGCGGACTCCCTTTGCCAGTCAGTCGCACGGCCTCCTTGACTGAGAGAGAACTGCAGTGCCAAAAGACACCGCGCTGACGACTGGCTCCAGGAAGAGACTCGGGACAGCACTCTCACAGAAGCGAAAGCTAGGCTGTGGGCCCAGCCTGAGGAGCAGTACGTACGTGCGCCACACTGCTTTACACAGCTAGGCGTGAGCCGGAGAGCCTTGGTCACTGAGGCCTACCTGAGGTACTGCCATACTTACCCAGTAGATCCCACGCAGAGGTCCCTGTGCCCAAAAGGGCCTCCACGGAAGGGCCCTGTTCCTCCCGTTGTGTTTCCTGGAGGTAATCAGAAACCGCTGAGGATACCTGTAGGAGCTCAGGTATGAAGCTGGGCGACCCTGGCCAAACCTGGTTCCCCTCCGTGGTAGACGAGACAGTGGCGGGTCCTAAGCTGCCTGAGGCACACTCCTCGCGCGCACCTTCTCTTTGCTGCCGGAAGGCCTCACATAAGAAGTCTGAGTTGACTCGTGACGGAAGAAGTCTGAGTTGACTCGTGTGAGGCCTGCTGCTCTCAGTTCCTTGCTGGGAGCTTCAGCAGGAGCGCTCTGGAGCTCGCCGGCAGAAGAATTGTGAGTCCCCCCGCCCCACCCCGGCCTCGAGCAAAAGTCCAGATTTCCCCCGTTGGGAACACCTCGGAGCGCCAGAGGGAGCGGAGGGGCATGCGTTAACGGAATGCTTCAACCGTGGAAGGTATTTCACGAGACACTGTGCACTCACGTTCGTTGTAACAACTGTCAGAGGGCCCTCACCGTATGCCTTCCAACTCCTCGGCTGTGTTGGAGCCCCAGGAAGTAAATGCGTTCGTTTGACTAAGCTCCGTGAATGTGCAACGGTGATGGCGAAGCGCTGCCCTGTTCGCTCGAAAGCTCTCGTTCGTGCGGCCTTCACACGGCCTCAAGGTACGCAGTTCTAAACAGCCTTACGTTCCATGCTGGTGTGCCCAGGCCCCCACCCACCCGCAGGGAGGAATTTGGGCTCTTCTGAGAAACACCAGTGTGCGTCCCAAGTGAAACCGGGGCGTCTCCCCCAGGACGTCGCCGAACGGCAGTCGGATGCCAGAGGTGTACTTCCAGCCGGAAAAAGAGGGAAAAGGACAGCTTTCCCAGGGACAATTCTGGACCCTTGGGACCATCCAGAATCACCAAGGCCTCAACTTTGCACGGCCTGGGGAACGCTCTTCCGCCTGTCCAGCAATCCCCACGTCAAAACCTTTCTCGGCAGAGGCAGGCACTCTCTCCCTTGTACTAGATAGCTCGGCAGAGCCTTCCGAGAAACATGCTGCGTCATTCAGCTTGAACGTGGGACGCGGAGGGGAGAGGACGCTTTCTCCCCGTTTGCAGGCGCCTTGCGCTTGGCTTCACAGCTGCCTGGAACAGCACTAGCGGCCCGACGTCTCTGCACGGCAGGACTGTCGTTGTGGGCCGAGGCTGCGTGTTCTCCCAAAGCGAAAACCGTGCTGGCAATCCCTTTCTAGGAACTCCTCCCACGGCTCCCCAGGTTCGGCTCCAGCCGAACGAAAGGTGAGCTCGGGCCTCAAGGTGAAGTTCCAGTGTTTCACGTCAGGGGACTTGGGTGTGCAGGGGTCTCCAATGAGGCCATACTCCACCACGGAGTGCCTTAACCCTGCGACGCCCCTGGGGACACACAGGGTAGGAGCCCATTCACCAGTTTCGCAGGATGACCTCTCTCCGTGCCGGAACGGCGGCCTCTGGCTTCTGAGGAACCTTAGCGTAAGCAGGCCCCTGGAGACAGCTCTTCGCTTTCATAGCTAGGGCAGGGTACTCCTCTCTGGGTTGCCCAGGTAGAGTGGCCCAGTCGTCAGAGAGACTGGCGAAAGCAGCGCTGGGCGGACTCCCTTTGCCAGTCAGTCGCACGGCCTCCTTGACTGAGAGAGAACTGCAGTGCCAAAAGACACCGCGCTGACGACTGGCTCCAGGAAGAGACTCGGGACAGCACTCTCACAGAAGCGAAAGCTAGGCTGTGGGCCCAGCCTGAGGAGCAGTACGTACGTTCGCCACACTGCTTTACACAGCTAGGCGTGAGCCGGAGAGCCTTGGTCACTGAGGCCTACCTGAGGTACTGCCATACTTACCCAGTAGATCCCACGCAGAGGTCCCTGTGCCCAAAAGGGCCTCCACGGAAGGGCCCTGTTCCTCCCGTTGTGTTTCCTTGAGGTAATCAGAAACCGCTGAGGATACCTGTAGGAGATCAGGTATGAAGCTGGGCGACCCTGGTCAAACCTGGTTCCCCTCCGTGGTAGACGAGACAGTGGCGGGTCCTAAGCTGCCTGAGGCACACTCCTCGCGCGCACCTTCTCTTTGCTGCCGGAAGGCCTCACATAAGAAGTCTGAGTTGACTCGTGACGGAAGAAGTCTGAGTTGACTCGTGTGAGGCCTGCTGCTCTCAGTTCCTTGCTGGGAGCTTCAGCAGGAGCGCCCTGGAGCTCGCCGGCAGAAGAATTGTGAGTCCCCCCGCCCCACCCCGGCCTCGAGCAAAAGTCCAGATTTCCCCCGTTAGGAACACCTCGGAGCGCCAGAGGGAGCGGAGGGGCATGCGTTAACGGAATGCTTCAACCGTGGAAGGTATTTCACGAGACACTGTGCACTCACGTTCGTTGTAACAACTGTCAAAGGGCCCTCACTGTATGCCTTCCAACTCCTCGGCTGTGTTGGAGCCCCAGGAAGTAAATGCGTTCGTTTGACTAAGCTCCGTGAATGTGCAACGGTGATGGCGAAGCGCTGCCCTGTTCGCTCGAAAGCTCTCGTTCGTGCGGCCTTCACACGGCCTCAAGGTACGCAGTTCTAAACAGCCTTACGTTCCATGCTGGTGTGCCCAGGCCCCCACCCACCCGCAGGGAGGAATTTGGGCTCTTCTGAGAAACACCAGTGTGCGTCCCAAGTGAAACCGGGGCGTCTCCCCCAGGACGTCGCCGAACGGCAGTCGGATGCCAGAGGTGTACTTCCAGCCGGAAAAAGAGGGAAAAGGACAGCTTTCCCAGGGACAATTCTGGACCCTTGGGACCATCCAGAATCACCAAGGCCTCAACTTTGCACGGCCTGGGGAACGCTCTTCCGCCTGTCCAGCAATCCCCACGTCAAAACCTTTCTCGGCAGAGGCAGGCACTCTCTCCCTTGTACTAGATAGCTCGGCAGAGCCTTCCGAGAAACATGCTGCGTCATTCAGCTTGAACGTGGGACGCGGAGGGGAGAGGACGCTTTCTCCCCGTTTGCAGGCGCCTTGCGCTTGGCTTCACAGCTGCCTGGAACAGCACTAGCGGCCCGACGTCTCTGCACGGCAGGACTGTCGTTGTGGGCCGAGGCTGCGTGTTCTCCCAAAGCGAAAACCGTGCTGGCAATCCCTTTCTAGGAACTCCTCCCACGGCTCCCCAGGTTCGGCTCCGGCCGAACGAAAGGTGACCTCGGGCCTCAAGGTGAAGTTCCAGTGTTTCACGTCAGGGGACTTGGGTGTGCAGGGGTCTCCAATGAGGCCATACTCCACCACGGAGTGCCTTAACCCTGCGACGCCCCTGGGGACACACAGGGTAGGAGCCCATTCACCAGTTTCGCAGGATGACCTCTCTCCGTGCCGGAACGGCGGCCTCTGGCTTCTGAGGAACCTTAGCGTAAGCAGGCCCCTGGAGACAGCTCTTCGCTTTCATAGCTAGGGCAGGGTACTCCTCTCTGGGTTGCCCAGGTAGAGTGGCCCAGTCGTCAGAGAGACTGGCGAAAGCAGCGCTGGGCGGACTCCCTTTGCCAGTCAGTCGCACGGCCTCCTTGACTGAGAGAGAACTGCAGTGCCAAAAGACACCGCGCTGACGACTGGCTCCAGGAAGAGACTCGGGACAGCACTCTCACAGAAGCGAAAGCTAGGCTGTGGGCCCAGCCTGAGGAGCAGTACGTACGTTCGCCACACTGCTTTACACAGCTAGGCGTGAGCCGGAGAGCCTTGGTCACCGAGGCCTACCTGAGGTACTGCCATACTTACCCAGTAGATCCCACGCAGAGGTCCCTGTGCCCAAAAGGGCCTCCACGGAAGGGCCCTGTTCCTCCCGTTGTGTTTCCTTGAGGTAATCAGAAACCGCTGAGGATACCTGTAGGAGCTCAGGTATGAAGCTGGGCGACCCTGGCCAAACCTGGTTCCCCTCCGTGGTAGACGAGACAGTGGCGGGTCCTAAGCTGCCTGAGGCACACTCCTCGCGCGCACCTTCTCTTTGCTGCCGGAAGGCCTCACATAAGAAGTCTGAGTTGACTCGTGACGGAAGAAGTCTGAGTTGACTCGTGTGAGGCCTGCTGCTCTCAGTTCCTTGCTGGGAGCTTCAGCAGGAGCGCCCTGGAGCTCGCCGGCAGAAGAATTGTGAGTCCCCCCGCCCCACCCCGGCCTCGAGCAAAAGTCCAGATTTCCCCCGTTAGGAACACCTCGGAGCGCCAGAGGGAGCGGAGGGGCATGCGTTAACGGAATGCTTCAACCGTGGAAGGTATTTCACGAGACACTGTGCACTCACGTTCGTTGTAACAACTGTCAAAGGGCCCTCACTGTATGCCTTCCAACTCCTCGGCTGTGTTGGAGCCCCAGGAAGTAAATGCGTTCGTTTGACTAAGCTCCGTGAATGTGCAACGGTGATGGCGAAGCGCTGCCCTGTTCGCTCGAAAGCTCTCGTTCGTGCGGCCTTCACACGGCCTCAAGGTACGCAGTTCTAAACAGCCTTACGTTCCATGCTGGTGTGCCCAGGCCCCCACCCACCCGCAGGGAGGAATTTGGGCTCTTCTGAGAAACACCAGTGTGCGTCCCAAGTGAAACCGGGGCGTCTCCCCCAGGACGTCGCCGAACGGCAGTCGGATGCCAGAGGTGTACTTCCAGCCGGAAAAAGAGGGAAAAGGACAGCTTTCCCAGGGACAATTCTGGACCCTTGGGACCATCCAGAATCACCAAGGCCTCAACTTTGCACGGCCTGGGGAACGCTCTTCCGCCTGTCCAGCAATCCCCACGTCAAAACCTTTCTCGGCAGACGCAGGCACTCTCTCCCTTGTACTAGATAGCTCGGCAGAGCCTTCCGAGAAACATGCTGCGTCATTCAGCTTGAACGTGGGACGCGGAGGGGAGAGGACGCTTTCTCCCCGTTTGCAGGCGCCTTGCGCTTGGCTTCACAGCTGCCTGGAACAGCACTAGCGGCCCGACGTCTCTGCACGGCAGGACTGTCGTTGTGGGCCGAGGCTGCGTGTTCTCCCAAAGCGAAAACCGTGCTGGCAATCCCTTTCTAGGAACTCCTCCCACGGCTCCCCAGGTTCGGCTCCGGCCGAACGAAAGGTGAGCTCGGGCCTCAAGGTGAAGTTCCAGTGTTTCACGTCAGGGGACTTGGGTGTGCAGGGGTCTCCAATGAGGCCATACTCCACCACGGAGTGCCTTAACCCTGCGACGCCCCTGGGGACACACAGGGTAGGAGCCCATTCACCAGTTTCGCAGGATGACCTCTCTCCGTGCCGGAACGGCGGCCTCTGGCTTCTGAGGAACCTTAGCGTAAGCAGGCCCCTGGAGACAGCTCTTCGCTTTCATAGCTAGGGCAGGGTACTCCTCTCTGGGTTGCCCAGGTAGAGTGGCCCAGTCGTCAGAGAGACTGGCGAAAGCAGCGCTGGGCGGACTCCCTTTGCCAGTCAGTCGCACGGCCTCCTTGACTGAGAGAGAACTGCAGTGCCAAAAGACACCGCGCTGACGACTGGCTCCAGGAAGAGACTCGGGACAGCACTCTCACAGAAGCGAAAGCTAGGCTGTGGGCCCAGCCTGAGGAGCAGTACGTACGTTCGCCACACTGCTTTACACAGCTAGGCGTGAGCCGGAGAGCCTTGGTCACCGAGGCCTACCTGAGGTACTGCCATACTTACCCAGTAGATCCCACGCAGAGGTCCCTGTGCCCAAAAGGGCCTCCACGGAAGGGCCCTGTTCCTCCCGTTGTGTTTCCTTGAGGTAATCAGAAACCGCTGAGGATACCTGTAGGAGCTCAGGTATGAAGCTGGGCGACCCTGGCCAAACCTGGTTCCCCTCCGTGGTAGACGAGACAGTGGCGGGTCCTAAGCTGCCTGAGGCACACTCCTCGCGCGCACCTTCTCTTTGCTGCCGGAAGGCCTCACATAAGAAGTCTGAGTTGACTCGTGACGGAAGAAGTCTGAGTTGACTCGTGTGAGGCCTGCTGCTCTCAGTTCCTTGCTGGGAGCTTCAGCAGGAGCGCCCTGGAGCTCGCCGGCAGAAGAATTGTGAGTCCCCCCGCCCCACCCCGGCCTCGAGCAAAAGTCCAGATTTCCCCCGTTAGGAACACCTCGGAGCGCCAGAGGGAGCGGAGGGGCATGCGTTAACGGAATGCTTCAACCGTGGAAGGTATTTCACGAGACACTGTGCACTCACGTTCGTTGTAACAACTGTCAAAGGGCCCTCACTGTATGCCTTCCAACTCCTCGGCTGTGTTGGAGCCCCAGGAAGTAAATGCGTTCGTTTGACTAAGCTCCGTGAATGTGCAACGGTGATGGCGAAGCGCTGCCCTGTTCGCTCGAAAGCTCTCGTTCGTGCGGCCTTCACACGGCCTCAAGGTACGCAGTTCTAAACAGCCTTACGTTCCATGCTGGTGTGCCCAGGCCCCCACCCACCCGCAGGGAGGAATTTGGGCTCTTCTGAGAAACACCAGTGTGCGTCCCAAGTGAAACCGGGGCGTCTCCCCCAGGACGTCGCCGAACGGCAGTCGGATGCCAGAGGTGTACTTCCAGCCGGAAAAAGAGGGAAAAGGACAGCTTTCCCAGGGACAATTCTGGACCCTTGGGACCATCCAGAATCACCAAGGCCTCAACTTTGCATGGCCTGGGGAACGCTCTTCCGCCTGCCCAGCAATCCCCACGTCAAAACCTTTCTCGGCAGAGGCAGGCACTCTCTCCCTTGTACTAGATAGCTCGGCAGAGCCTTCCGAGAAACATGCTGCGTCATTCAGCTTGAACGTGGGACGCGGAGGGGAGAGGACGCTTTCTCCCCGTTTGCAGGCGCCTTGCGCTTGGCTTCACAGCTGCCTGGAACAGCACTAGCGGCCCGACGTCTCTGCACGGCAGGACTGTCGTTGTGGGCCGAGGCTGCGTGTTCTCCCAAAGCGAAAACCGTGCTGGCAATCCCTTTCTAGGAACTCCTCCCACGGCTCCCCAGGTTCGGCTCCGGCCGAACGAAAGGTGAGCTCGGGCCTCAAGGTGAAGTTCCAGTGTTTCACGTCAGGGGACTTGGGTGTGCAGGGGTCTCCAATGAGGCCATACTCCACCACGGAGTGCCTTAACCCTGCGACGCCCCTGGGGACACACAGGGTAGGAGCCCATTCACCAGTTTCGCAGGATGACCTCTCTCCGTGCCGGAACGGCGGCCTCTGGCTTCTGAGGAACCTTAGCGTAAGCAGGCCCCTGGAGACAGCTCTTCGCTTTCATAGCTAGGGCAGGGTACTCCTCTCTGGGTTGCCCAGGTAGAGTGGCCCAGTCGTCAGAGAGACTGGCGAAAGCAGCGCTGGGCGGACTCCCTTTGCCAGTCAGTCGCACGGCCTCCTTGACTGAGAGAGAACTGCAGTGCCAAAAGACACCGCGCTGACGACTGGCTCCAGGAAGAGACTCGGGACAGCACTCTCACAGAAGCGAAAGCTAGGCTGTGGGCCCAGCCTGAGGAGCAGTACGTACGTTCGCCACACTGCTTTACACAGCTAGGCGTGAGCCGGAGAGCCTTGGTCACCGAGGCCTACCTGAGGTACTGCCATACTTACCCAGTAGATCCCACGCAGAGGTCCCTGTGCCCAAAAGGGCCTCCACGGAAGGGCCCTGTTCCTCCCGTTGTGTTTCCTTGAGGTAATCAGAAACCGCTGAGGATACCTGTAGGAGCTCAGGTATGAAGCTGGGCGACCCTGGCCAAACCTGGTTCCCCTCCGTGGTAGACGAGACAGTGGCGGGTCCTAAGCTGCCTGAGGCACACTCCTCGCGCGCACCTTCTCTTTGCTGCCGGAAGGCCTCACATAAGAAGTCTGAGTTGACTCGTGACAGAAGAAGTCTGAGTTGACTCGTGTGAGGCCTGCTGCTCTCAGTTCCTTGCTGGGAGCTTCAGCAGGAGCGCCCTGGAGCTCGCCGGCAGAAGAATTGTGAGTCCCCCCGCCCCACCCCGGCCTCGAGCAAAAGTCCAGATTTCCCCCGTTAGGAACACCTCGGAGCGCCAGAGGGAGCGGAGGGGCATGCGTTAACGGAATGCTTCAACCGTGGAAGGTATTTCACGAGACACTGTGCACTCACGTTCGTTGTAACAACTGTCAAAGGGCCCTCACTGTATGCCTTCCAACTCCTCGGCTGTGTTGGAGCCCCAGGAAGTAAATGCGTTCGTTTGACTAAGCTCCGTGAATGTGCAACGGTGATGGCGAAGCGCTGCCCTGTTCGCTCGAAAGCTCTCGTTCGTGCGGCCTTCACACGGCCTCAAGGTACGCAGTTCTAAACAGCCTTACATTCCATGCTGGTGTGCCCAGGCCCCCACCCACCCGCAGGGAGGAATTTGGGCTCTTCTGAGAAACACCAGTGTGCGTCCCAAGTGAAACCGGGGCGTCTCCCCCAGGACGTCGCCGAACGGCAGTCGGATGCCAGAGGTGTACTTCCAGCCGGAAAAAGAGGGAAAAGGACAGCTTTCCCAGGGACAATTCTGGACCCTTGGGACCATCCAGAATCACCAAGGCCTCAACTTTGCATGGCCTGGGGAACGCTCTTCCGCCTGTCCAGCAATCCCCACGTCAAAACCTTTCTCGGCAGAGGCAGGCACTCTCTCCCTTGTACTAGATAGCTCGGCAGAGCCTTCCGAGAAACATGCTGCGTCATTCAGCTTGAACGTGGGACGCGGAGGGGAGAGGACGCTTTCTCCCCGTTTGCAGGCGCCTTGCGCTTGGCTTCACAGCTGCCTGGAACAGCACTAGCGGCCCGACGTCTCTGCACGGCAGGACTGTCGTTGTGGGCCGAGGCTGCGTGTTCTCCCAAAGCGAAAACCGTGCTGGCAATCCCTTTCTAGGAACTCCTCCCACGGCTCCCCAGGTTCGGCTCCGGCCGAACGAAAGGTGAGCTCGGGCCTCAAGGTGAAGTTCCAGTGTTTCACGTCAGGGGACTTGGGTGTGCAGGGGTCTCCAATGAGGCCATACTCCACCACGGAGTGCCTTAACCCTGCGACGCCCCTGGGGACACACAGGGTAGGAGCCCATTCACCAGTTTCGCAGGATGACCTCTCTCCGTGCCGGAACGGCGGCCTCTGGCTTCTGAGGAACCTTAGCGTAAGCAGGCCCCTGGAGACAGCTCTTCGCTTTCATAGCTAGGGCAGGGTACTCCTCTCTGGGTTGCCCAGGTAGAGTGGCCCAGTCGTCAGAGAGACTGGCGAAAGCAGCGCTGGGCGGACTCCCTTTGCCAGTCAGTCGCACGGCCTCCTTGACTGAGAGAGAACTGCAGTGCCAAAAGACACCGCGCTGACGACTGGCTCCAGGAAGAGACTCGGGACAGCACTCTCACAGAAGCGAAAGCTAGGCTGTGGGCCCAGCCTGAGGAGCAGTACGTACGTTCGCCACACTGCTTTACACAGCTAGGCGTGAGCCGGAGAGCCTTGGTCACCGAGGCCTACCTGAGGTACTGCCATACTTACCCAGTAGATCCCACGCAGAGGTCCCTGTGCCCAAAAGGGCCTCCACGGAAGGGCCCTGTTCCTCCCGTTGTGTTTCCTTGAGGTAATCAGAAACCGCTGAGGATACCTGTAGGAGCTCAGGTATGAAGCTGGGCGACCCTGGCCAAACCTGGTTCCCCTCCGTGGTAGACGAGACAGTGGCGGGTCCTAAGCTGCCTGAGGCACACTCCTCGCGCGCACCTTCTCTTTGCTGCCGGAAGGCCTCACATAAGAAGTCTGAGTTGACTCGTGACAGAAGAAGTCTGAGTTGACTCGTGTGAGGCCTGCTGCTCTCAGTTCCTTGCTGGGAGCTTCAGCAGGAGCGCCCTGGAGCTCGCCGGCAGAAGAATTGTGAGTCCCCCCGCCCCACCCCGGCCTCGAGCAAAAGTCCAGATTTCCCCCGTTAGGAACACCTCGGAGCGCCAGAGGGAGCGGAGGGGCATGCGTTAACGGAATGCTTCAACCGTGGAAGGTATTTCACGAGACACTGTGCACTCACGTTCGTTGTAACAACTGTCAAAGGGCCCTCACTGTATGCCTTCCAACTCCTCGGCTGTGTTGGAGCCCCAGGAAGTAAATGCGTTCGTTTGACTAAGCTCCGTGAATGTGCAACGGTGATGGCGAAGCGCTGCCCTGTTCGCTCGAAAGCTCTCGTTCGTGCGGCCTTCACACGGCCTCAAGGTACGCAGTTCTAAACAGCCTTACATTCCATGCTGGTGTGCCCAGGCCCCCACCCACCCGCAGGGAGGAATTTGGGCTCTTCTGAGAAACACCAGTGTGCGTCCCAAGTGAAACCGGGGCGTCTCCCCCAGGACGTCGCCGAACGGCAGTCGGATGCCAGAGGTGTACTTCCAGCCGGAAAAAGAGGGAAAAGGACAGCTTTCCCAGGGACAATTCTGGACCCTTGGGACCATCCAGAATCACCAAGGCCTCAACTTTGCACGGCCTGGGGAACGCTCTTCCGCCTGTCCAGCAATCCCCACGTCAAAACCTTTCTCGGCAGACGCAGGCACTCTCTCCCTTGTACTAGATAGCTCGGCAGAGCCTTCCGAGAAACATGCTGCGTCATTCAGCTTGAACGTGGGACGCGGAGGGGAGAGGACGCTTTCTCCCCGTTTGCAGGCGCCTTGCGCTTGGCTTCACAGCTGCCTGGAACAGCACTAGCGGCCCGACGTCTCTGCACGGCAGGACTGTCGTTGTGGGCCGAGGCTGCGTGTTCTCCCAAAGCGAAAACCGTGCTGGCAATCCCTTTCTAGGAACTCCTCCCACGGCTCCCCAGGTTCGGCTCCGGCCGAACGAAAGGTGACCTCGGGCCTCAAGGTGAAGTTCCAGTGTTTCACGTCAGGGGACTTGGGTGTGCAGGGGTCTCCAATGAGGCCATACTCCACCACGGAGTGCCTTAACCCTGCGACGCCCCTGGGGACACACAGGGTAGGAGCCCATTCACCAGTTTCGCAGGATGACCTCTCTCCGTGCCGGAACGGCGGCCTCTGGCTTCTGAGGAACCTTAGCGTAAGCAGGCCCCTGGAGACAGCTCTTCGCTTTCATAGCTAGGGCAGGGTACTCCTCTCTGGGTTGCCCAGGTAGAGTGGCCCAGTCGTCAGAGAGACTGGCAAAAGCAGCGCTGGGCGGACTCCCTTTGCCAGTCAGTCGCACGGCCTCCTTGACTGAGAGAGAACTGCAGTGCCAAAAGACACCGCGCTGACGACTGGCTCCAGGAAGAGACTCGGGACAGCACTCTCACAGAAGCGAAAGCTAGGCTGTGGGCCCAGCCTGAGGAGCAGTACGTACGTTCGCCACACTGCTTTACACAGCTAGGCGTGAGCCGGAGAGCCTTGGTCACCGAGGCCTACCTGAGGTACTGCCATACTTACCCAGTAGATCCCACGCAGAGGTCCCTGTGCCCAAAAGGGCCTCCACGGAAGGGCCCTGTTCCTCCCGTTGTGTTTCCTTGAGGTAATCAGAAACCGCTGAGGATACCTGTAGGAGCTCAGGTATGAAGCTGGGCGACCCTGGCCAAACCTGGTTCCCCTCCGTGGTAGACGAGACAGTGGCGGGTCCTAAGCTGCCTGAGGCACACTCCTCGCGCGCACCTTCTCTTTGCTGCCGGAAGGCCTCACATAAGAAGTCTGAGTTGACTCGTGACGGAAGAAGTCTGAGTTGACTCGTGTGAGGCCTGCTGCTCTCAGTTCCTTGCTGGGAGCTTCAGCAGGAGCGCCCTGGAGCTCGCCGGCAGAAGAATTGTGAGTCCCCCCGCCCCACCCCGGCCTCGAGCAAAAGTCCAGATTTCCCCCGTTAGGAACACCTCGGAGCGCCAGAGGGAGCGGAGGGGCATGCGTTAACGGAATGCTTCAACCGTGGAAGGTATTTCACGAGACACTGTGCACTCACGTTCGTTGTAACAACTGTCAAAGGGCCCTCACTGTATGCCTTCCAACTCCTCGGCTGTGTTGGAGCCCCAGGAAGTAAATGCGTTCGTTTGACTAAGCTCCGTGAATGTGCAACGGTGATGGCGAAGCGCTGCCCTGTTCGCTCGAAAGCTCTCGTTCGTGCGGCCTTCACACGGCCTCAAGGTACGCAGTTCTAAACAGCCTTACATTCCATGCTGGTGTGCCCAGGCCCCCACCCACCCGCAGGGAGGAATTTGGGCTCTTCTGAGAAACACCAGTGTGCGTCCCAAGTGAAACCGGGGCGTCTCCCCCAGGACGTCGCCGAACGGCAGTCGGATGCCAGAGGTGTACTTCCAGCCGGAAAAAGAGGGAAAAGGACAGCTTTCCCAGGGACAATTCTGGACCCTTGGGACCATCCAGAATCACCAAGGCCTCAACTTTGCACGGCCTGGGGAACGCTCTTCCGCCTGTCCAGCAATCCCCACGTCAAAACCTTTCTCGGCAGACGCAGGCACTCTCTCCCTTGTACTAGATAGCTCGGCAGAGCCTTCCGAGAAACATGCTGCGTCATTCAGCTTGAACGTGGGACGCGGAGGGGAGAGGACGCTTTCTCCCCGTTTGCAGGCGCCTTGCGCTTGGCTTCACAGCTGCCTGGAACAGCACTAGCGGCCCGACGTCTCTGCACGGCAGGACTGTCGTTGTGGGCCGAGGCTGCGTGTTCTCCCAAAGCGAAAACCGTGCTGGCAATCCCTTTCTAGGAACTCCTCCCACGGCTCCCCAGGTTCGGCTCCGGCCGAACGAAAGGTGACCTCGGGCCTCAAGGTGAAGTTCCAGTGTTTCACGTCAGGGGACTTGGGTGTGCAGGGGTCTCCAATGAGGCCATACTCCACCACGGAGTGCCTTAACCCTGCGACGCCCCTGGGGACACACAGGGTAGGAGCCCATTCACCAGTTTCGCAGGATGACCTCTCTCCGTGCCGGAACGGCGGCCTCTGGCTTCTGAGGAACCTTAGCGTAAGCAGGCCCCTGGAGACAGCTCTTCGCTTTCATAGCTAGGGCAGGGTACTCCTCTCTGGGTTGCCCAGGTAGAGTGGCCCAGTCGTCAGAGAGACTGGCGAAAGCAGCGCTGGGCGGACTCCCTTTGCCAGTCAGTCGCACGGCCTCCTTGACTGAGAGAGAACTGCAGTGCCAAAAGACACCGCGCTGACGACTGGCTCCAGGAAGAGACTCGGGACAGCACTCTCACAGAAGCGAAAGCTAGGCTGTGGGCCCAGCCTGAGGAGCAGTACGTACGTTCGCCACACTGCTTTACACAGCTAGGCGTGAGCCGGAGAGCCTTGGTCACCGAGGCCTACCTGAGGTACTGCCATACTTACCCAGTAGATCCCACGCAGAGGTCCCTGTGCCCAAAAGGGCCTCCACGGAAGGGCCCTGTTCCTCCCGTTGTGTTTCCTTGAGGTAATCAGAAACCGCTGAGGATACCTGTAGGAGCTCAGGTATGAAGCTGGGCGACCCTGGCCAAACCTGGTTCCCCTCCGTGGTAGACGAGACAGTGGCGGGTCCTAAGCTGCCTGAGGCACACTCCTCGCGCGCACCTTCTCTTTGCTGCCGGAAGGCCTCACATAAGAAGTCTGAGTTGACTCGTGACAGAAGAAGTCTGAGTTGACTCGTGTGAGGCCTGCTGCTCTCAGTTCCTTGCTGGGAGCTTCAGCAGGAGCGCCCTGGAGCTCGCCGGCAGAAGAATTGTGAGTCCCCCCGCCCCACCCCGGCCTCGAGCAAAAGTCCAGATTTCCCCCGTTAGGAACACCTCGGAGCGCCAGAGGGAGCGGAGGGGCATGCGTTAACGGAATGCTTCAACCGTGGAAGGTATTTCACGAGACACTGTGCACTCACGTTCGTTGTAACAACTGTCAAAGGGCCCTCACTGTATGCCTTCCAACTCCTCGGCTGTGTTGGAGCCCCAGGAAGTAAATGCGTTCGTTTGACTAAGCTCCGTGAATGTGCAACGGTGATGGCGAAGCGCTGCCCTGTTCGCTCGAAAGCTCTCGTTCGTGCGGCCTTCACACGGCCTCAAGGTACGCAGTTCTAAACAGCCTTACATTCCATGCTGGTGTGCCCAGGCCCCCACCCACCCGCAGGGAGGAATTTGGGCTCTTCTGAGAAACACCAGTGTGCGTCCCAAGTGAAACCGGGGCGTCTCCCCCAGGACGTCGCCGAACGGCAGTCGGATGCCAGAGGTGTACTTCCAGCCGGAAAAAGAGGGAAAAGGACAGCTTTCCCAGGGACAATTCTGGACCCTTGGGACCATCCAGAATCACCAAGGCCTCAACTTTGCACGGCCTGGGGAACGCTCTTCCGCCTGCCCAGCAATCCCCACGTCAAAACCTTTCTCGGCAGAGGCAGGCACTCTCTCCCTTGTACTAGATAGCTCGGCAGAGCCTTCCGAGAAACATGCTGCGTCATTCAGCTTCAACGTGGGACGCGGAGGGGAGAGGACGCTTTCTCCCCGTTTGCAGGCGCCTTGCGCTTGGCTTCACAGCTGCCTGGAACAGCACTAGCGGCCCGACGTCTCTGCACGGCAGGACTGTCGTTGTGGGCCGAGGCTGCGTGTTCTCCCAAAGCGAAAACCGTGCTGGCAATCCCTTTCTAGGAACTCCTCCCACGGCTCCCCAGGTTCGGCTCCGGCCGAACGAAAGGTGAGCTCGGGCCTCAAGGTGAAGTTCCAGTGTTTCACGTCAGGGGACTTGGGTGTGCAGGGGTCTCCAATGAGGCCATACTCCACCACGGAGTGCCTTAACCCTGCGACGCCCCTGGGGACACACAGGGTAGGAGCCCATTCACCAGTTTCGCAGGATGACCTCTCTCCGTGCCGGAACGGCGGCCTCTGGCTTCTGAGGAACCTTAGCGTAAGCAGGCCCCTGGAGACAGCTCTTCGCTTTCATAGCTAGGGCAGGGTACTCCTCTCTGGGTTGCCCAGGTAGAGTGGCCCAGTCGTCAGAGAGACTGGCGAAAGCAGCGCTGGGCGGACTCCCTTTGCCAGTCAGTCGCACGGCCTCCTTGACTGAGAGAGAACTGCAGTGCCAAAAGACACCGCGCTGACGACTGGCTCCAGGAAGAGACTCGGGACAGCACTCTCACAGAAGCGAAAGCTAGGCTGTGGGCCCAGCCTGAGGAGCAGTACGTACGTTCGCCACACTGCTTTACACAGCTAGGCGTGAGCCGGAGAGCCTTGGTCACCGAGGCCTACCTGAGGTACTGCCATACTTACCCAGTAGATCCCACGCAGAGGTCCCTGTGCCCAAAAGGGCCTCCACGGAAGGGCCCTGTTCCTCCCGTTGTGTTTCCTTGAGGTAATCAGAAACCGCTGAGGATACCTGTAGGAGCTCAGGTATGAAGCTGGGCGACCCTGGCCAAACCTGGTTCCCCTCCGTGGTAGACGAGACAGTGGCGGGTCCTAAGCTGCCTGAGGCACACTCCTCGCGCGCACCTTCTCTTTGCTGCCGGAAGGCCTCACATAAGAAGTCTGAGTTGACTCGTGACAGAAGAAGTCTGAGTTGACTCGTGTGAGGCCTGCTGCTCTCAGTTCCTTGCTGGGAGCTTCAGCAGGAGCGCCCTGGAGCTCGCCGGCAGAAGAATTGTGAGTCCCCCCCGCCCCACCCCGGCCTCGAGCAAAAGTCCAGATTTCCCCCGTTAGGAACACCTCGGAGCGCCAGAGGGAGCGGAGGGGCATGCGTTAACGGAATGCTTCAACCGTGGAAGGTATTTCACGAGACACTGTGCACTCACGTTCGTTGTAACAACTGTCAAAGGGCCCTCACTGTATGCCTTCCAACTCCTCGGCTGTGTTGGAGCCCCAGGAAGTAAATGCGTTCGTTTGACTAAGCTCCGTGAATGTGCAACGGTGATGGCGAAGCGCTGCCCTGTTCGCTCGAAAGCTCTCGTTCGTGCGGCCTTCACACGGCCTCAAGGTACGCAGTTCTAAACAGCCTTACATTCCATGCTGGTGTGCCCAGGCCCCCACCCACCCGCAGGGAGGAATTTGGGCTCTTCTGAGAAACACCAGTGTGCGTCCCAAGTGAAACCGGGGCGTCTCCCCCAGGACGTCGCCGAACGGCAGTCGGATGCCAGAGGTGTACTTCCAGCCGGAAAAAGAGGGAAAAGGACAGCTTTCCCAGGGACAATTCTGGACCCTTGGGACCATCCAGAATCACCAAGGCCTCAACTTTGCACGGCCTGGGGAACGCTCTTCCGCCTGTCCAGCAATCCCCACGTCAAAACCTTTCTCGGCAGAGGCAGGCACTCTCTCCCTTGTACTAGATAGCTCGGCAGAGCCTTCCGAGAAACATGCTGCGTCATTCAGCTTGAACGTGGGACGCGGAGGGGAGAGGACGCTTTCTCCCCGTTTGCAGGCGCCTTGCGCTTGGCTTCACAGCTGCCTGGAACAGCACTAGCGGCCCGACGTCTCTGCACGGCAGGACTGTCGTTGTGGGCCGAGGCTGCGTGTTCTCCCAAAGCGAAAACCGTGCTGGCAATCCCTTTCTAGGAACTCCTCCCACGGCTCCCCAGGTTCGGCTCCGGCCGAACGAAAGGTGAGCTCGGGCCTCAAGGTGAAGTTCCAGTGTTTCACGTCAGGGGACTTGGGTGTGCAGGGGTCTCCAATGAGGCCATACTCCACCACGGAGTGCCTTAACCCTGCGACGCCCCTGGGGACACACAGGGTAGGAGCCCATTCACCAGTTTCGCAGGATGACCTCTCTCCGTGCCGGAACGGCGGCCTCTGGCTTCTGAGGAACCTTAGCGTAAGCAGGCCCCTGGAGACAGCTCTTCGCTTTCATAGCTAGGGCAGGGTACTCCTCTCTGGGTTGCCCAGGTAGAGTGGCCCAGTCGTCAGAGAGACTGGCGAAAGCAGCGCTGGGCGGACTCCCTTTGCCAGTCAGTCGCACGGCCTCCTTGACTGAGAGAGAACTGCAGTGCCAAAAGACACCGCGCTGACGACTGGCTCCAGGAAGAGACTCGGGACAGCACTCTCACAGAAGCGAAAGCTAGGCTGTGGGCCCAGCCTGAGGAGCAGTACGTACGTTCGCCACACTGCTTTACACAGCTAGGCGTGAGCCGGAGAGCCTTGGTCACCGAGGCCTACCTGAGGTACTGCCATACTTACCCAGTAGATCCCACGCAGAGGTCCCTGTGCCCAAAAGGGCCTCCACGGAAGGGCCCTGTTCCTCCCGTTGTGTTTCCTTGAGGTAATCAGAAACCGCTGAGGATACCTGTAGGAGCTCAGGTATGAAGCTGGGCGACCCTGGCCAAACCTGGTTCCCCTCCGTGGTAGACGAGACAGTGGCGGGTCCTAAGCTGCCTGAGGCACACTCCTCGCGCGCACCTTCTCTTTGCTGCCGGAAGGCCTCACATAAGAAGTCTGAGTTGACTCGTGACAGAAGAAGTCTGAGTTGACTCGTGTGAGGCCTGCTGCTCTCAGTTCCTTGCTGGGAGCTTCAGCAGGAGCGCCCTGGAGCTCGCCGGCAGAAGAATTGTGAGTCCCCCCGCCCCACCCCGGCCTCGAGCAAAAGTCCAGATTTCCCCCGTTAGGAACACCTCGGAGCGCCAGAGGGAGCGGAGGGGCATGCGTTAACGGAATGCTTCAACCGTGGAAGGTATTTCACGAGACACTGTGCACTCACGTTCGTTGTAACAACTGTCAAAGGGCCCTCACTGTATGCCTTCCAACTCCTCGGCTGTGTTGGAGCCCCAGGAAGTAAATGCGTTCGTTTGACTAAGCTCCGTGAATGTGCAACGGTGATGGCGAAGCGCTGCCCTGTTCGCTCGAAAGCTCTCGTTCGTGCGGCCTTCACACGGCCTCAAGGTACGCAGTTCTAAACAGCCTTACATTCCATGCTGGTGTGCCCAGGCCCCCACCCACCCGCAGGGAGGAATTTGGGCTCTTCTGAGAAACACCAGTGTGCGTCCCAAGTGAAACCGGGGCGTCTCCCCCAGGACGTCGCCGAACGGCAGTCGGATGCCAGAGGTGTACTTCCAGCCGGAAAAAGAGGGAAAAGGACAGCTTTCCCAGGGACAATTCTGGACCCTTGGGACCATCCAGAATCACCAAGGCCTCAACTTTGCACGGCCTGGGGAACGCTCTTCCGCCTGTCCAGCAATCCCCACGTCAAAACCTTTCTCGGCAGACGCAGGCACTCTCTCCCTTGTACTAGATAGCTCGGCAGAGCCTTCCGAGAAACATGCTGCGTCATTCAGCTTGAACGTGGGACGCGGAGGGGAGAGGACGCTTTCTCCCCGTTTGCAGGCGCCTTGCGCTTGGCTTCACAGCTGCCTGGAACAGCACTAGCGGCCCGACGTCTCTGCACGGCAGGACTGTCGTTGTGGGCCGAGGCTGCGTGTTCTCCCAAAGCGAAAACCGTGCTGGCAATCCCTTTCTAGGAACTCCTCCCACGGCTCCCCAGGTTCGGCTCCGGCCGAACGAAAGGTGAGCTCGGGCCTCAAGGTGAAGTTCCAGTGTTTCACGTCAGGGGACTTGGGTGTGCAGGGGTCTCCAATGAGGCCATACTCCACCACGGAGTGCCTTAACCCTGCGACGCCCCTGGGGACACACAGGGTAGGAGCCCATTCACCAGTTTCGCAGGATGACCTCTCTCCGTGCCGGAACGGCGGCCTCTGGCTTCTGAGGAACCTTAGCGTAAGCAGGCCCCTGGAGACAGCTCTTCGCTTTCATAGCTAGGGCAGGGTACTCCTCTCTGGGTTGCCCAGGTAGAGTGGCCCAGTCGTCAGAGAGACTGGCGAAAGCAGCGCTGGGCGGACTCCCTTTGCCAGTCAGTCGCACGGCCTCCTTGACTGAGAGAGAACTGCAGTGCCAAAAGACACCGCGCTGACGACTGGCTCCAGGAAGAGACTCGGGACAGCACTCTCACAGAAGCGAAAGCTAGGCTGTGGGCCCAGCCTGAGGAGCAGTACGTACGTTCGCCACACTGCTTTACACAGCTAGGCGTGAGCCGGAGAGCCTTGGTCACCGAGGCCTACCTGAGGTACTGCCATACTTACCCAGTAGATCCCACGCAGAGGTCCCTGTGCCCAAAAGGGCCTCCACGGAAGGGCCCTGTTCCTCCCGTTGTGTTTCCTTGAGGTAATCAGAAACCGCTGAGGATACCTGTAGGAGCTCAGGTATGAAGCTGGGCGACCCTGGCCAAACCTGGTTCCCCTCCG
The DNA here is from genome assembly GCF_964374135.1 of Grampus griseus. Lineage (NCBI taxonomy): Eukaryota > Metazoa > Chordata > Mammalia > Artiodactyla > Delphinidae > Grampus > Grampus griseus. The sequence continues at coordinate 698,967 of NW_028133347.1, read as the reverse complement.
TGGTAGACGAGACAGTGGCGGGTCCTAAGCTGCCTGAGGCACACTCCTCGCGCGCACCTTCTCTTTGCTGCCGGAAGGCCTCACATAAGAAGTCTGAGTTGACTCGTGACAGAAGAAGTCTGAGTTGACTCGTGTGAGGCCTGCTGCTCTCAGTTCCTTGCTGGGAGCTTCAGCAGGAGCGCCCTGGAGCTCGCCGGCAGAAGAATTGTGAGTCCCCCCGCCCCACCCCGGCCTCGAGCAAAAGTCCAGATTTCCCCCGTTAGGAACACCTCGGAGCGCCAGAGGGAGCGGAGGGGCATGCGTTAACGGAATGCTTCAACCGTGGAAGGTATTTCACGAGACACTGTGCACTCACGTTCGTTGTAACAACTGTCAAAGGGCCCTCACTGTATGCCTTCCAACTCCTCGGCTGTGTTGGAGCCCCAGGAAGTAAATGCGTTCGTTTGACTAAGCTCCGTGAATGTGCAACGGTGATGGCGAAGCGCTGCCCTGTTCGCTCGAAAGCTCTCGTTCGTGCGGCCTTCACACGGCCTCAAGGTACGCAGTTCTAAACAGCCTTACATTCCATGCTGGTGTGCCCAGGCCCCCACCCACCCGCAGGGAGGAATTTGGGCTCTTCTGAGAAACACCAGTGTGCGTCCCAAGTGAAACCGGGGCGTCTCCCCCAGGACGTCGCCGAACGGCAGTCGGATGCCAGAGGTGTACTTCCAGCCGGAAAAAGAGGGAAAAGGACAGCTTTCCCAGGGACAATTCTGGACCCTTGGGACCATCCAGAATCACCAAGGCCTCAACTTTGCACGGCCTGGGGAACGCTCTTCCGCCTGTCCAGCAATCCCCACGTCAAAACCTTTCTCGGCAGACGCAGGCACTCTCTCCCTTGTACTAGATAGCTCGGCAGAGCCTTCCGAGAAACATGCTGCGTCATTCAGCTTGAACGTGGGACGCGGAGGGGAGAGGACGCTTTCTCCCCGTTTGCAGGCGCCTTGCGCTTGGCTTCACAGCTGCCTGGAACAGCACTAGCGGCCCGACGTCTCTGCACGGCAGGACTGTCGTTGTGGGCCGAGGCTGCGTGTTCTCCCAAAGCGAAAACCGTGCTGGCAATCCCTTTCTAGGAACTCCTCCCACGGCTCCCCAGGTTCGGCTCCGGCCGAACGAAAGGTGAGCTCGGGCCTCAAGGTGAAGTTCCAGTGTTTCACGTCAGGGGACTTGGGTGTGCAGGGGTCTCCAATGAGGCCATACTCCACCACGGAGTGCCTTAACCCTGCGACGCCCCTGGGGACACACAGGGTAGGAGCCCATTCACCAGTTTCGCAGGATGACCTCTCTCCGTGCCGGAACGGCGGCCTCTGGCTTCTGAGGAACCTTAGCGTAAGCAGGCCCCTGGAGACAGCTCTTCGCTTTCATAGCTAGGGCAGGGTACTCCTCTCTGGGTTGCCCAGGTAGAGTGGCCCAGTCGTCAGAGAGACTGGCGAAAGCAGCGCTGGGCGGACTCCCTTTGCCAGTCAGTCGCACGGCCTCCTTGACTGAGAGAGAACTGCAGTGCCAAAAGACACCGCGCTGACGACTGGCTCCAGGAAGAGACTCGGGACAGCACTCTCACAGAAGCGAAAGCTAGGCTGTGGGCCCAGCCTGAGGAGCAGTACGTACGTTCGCCACACTGCTTTACACAGCTAGGCGTGAGCCGGAGAGCCTTGGTCACCGAGGCCTACCTGAGGTACTGCCATACTTACCCAGTAGATCCCACGCAGAGGTCCCTGTGCCCAAAAGGGCCTCCACGGAAGGGCCCTGTTCCTCCCGTTGTGTTTCCTTGAGGTAATCAGAAACCGCTGAGGATACCTGTAGGAGCTCAGGTATGAAGCTGGGCGACCCTGGCCAAACCTGGTTCCCCTCCGTGGTAGACGAGACAGTGGCGGGTCCTAAGCTGCCTGAGGCACACTCCTCGCGCGCACCTTCTCTTTGCTGCCGGAAGGCCTCACATAAGAAGTCTGAGTTGACTCGTGACAGAAGAAGTCTGAGTTGACTCGTGTGAGGCCTGCTGCTCTCAGTTCCTTGCTGGGAGCTTCAGCAGGAGCGCCCTGGAGCTCGCCGGCAGAAGAATTGTGAGTCCCCCCGCCCCACCCCGGCCTCGAGCAAAAGTCCAGATTTCCCCCGTTAGGAACACCTCGGAGCGCCAGAGGGAGCGGAGGGGCATGCGTTAACGGAATGCTTCAACCGTGGAAGGTATTTCACGAGACACTGTGCACTCACGTTCGTTGTAACAACTGTCAAAGGGCCCTCACTGTATGCCTTCCAACTCCTCGGCTGTGTTGGAGCCCCAGGAAGTAAATGCGTTCGTTTGACTAAGCTCCGTGAATGTGCAACGGTGATGGCGAAGCGCTGCCCTGTTCGCTCGAAAGCTCTCGTTCGTGCGGCCTTCACACGGCCTCAAGGTACGCAGTTCTAAACAGCCTTACATTCCATGCTGGTGTGCCCAGGCCCCCACCCACCCGCAGGGAGGAATTTGGGCTCTTCTGAGAAACACCAGTGTGCGTCCCAAGTGAAACCGGGGCGTCTCCCCCAGGACGTCGCCGAACGGCAGTCGGATGCCAGAGGTGTACTTCCAGCCGGAAAAAGAGGGAAAAGGACAGCTTTCCCAGGGACAATTCTGGACCCTTGGGACCATCCAGAATCACCAAGGCCTCAACTTTGCACGGCCTGGGGAACGCTCTTCCGCCTGTCCAGCAATCCCCACGTCAAAACCTTTCTCGGCAGAGGCAGGCACTCTCTCCCTTGTACTAGATAGCTCGGCAGAGCCTTCCGAGAAACATGCTGCGTCATTCAGCTTGAACGTGGGACGCGGAGGGGAGAGGACGCTTTCTCCCCGTTTGCAGGCGCCTTGCGCTTGGCTTCACAGCTGCCTGGAACAGCACTAGCGGCCCGACGTCTCTGCACGGCAGGACTGTCGTTGTGGGCCGAGGCTGCGTGTTCTCCCAAAGCGAAAACCGTGCTGGCAATCCCTTTCTAGGAACTCCTCCCACGGCTCCCCAGGTTCGGCTCCGGCCGAACGAAAGGTGAGCTCGGGCCTCAAGGTGAAGTTCCAGTGTTTCACGTCAGGGGACTTGGGTGTGCAGGGGTCTCCAATGAGGCCATACTCCACCACGGAGTGCCTTAACCCTGCGACGCCCCTGGGGACACACAGGGTAGGAGCCCATTCACCAGTTTCGCAGGATGACCTCTCTCCGTGCCGGAACGGCGGCCTCTGGCTTCTGAGGAACCTTAGCGTAAGCAGGCCCCTGGAGACAGCTCTTCGCTTTCATAGCTAGGGCAGGGTACTCCTCTCTGGGTTGCCCAGGTAGAGTGGCCCAGTCGTCAGAGAGACTGGCGAAAGCAGCGCTGGGCGGACTCCCTTTGCCAGTCAGTCGCACGGCCTCCTTGACTGAGAGAGAACTGCAGTGCCAAAAGACACCGCGCTGACGACTGGCTCCAGGAAGAGACTCGGGACAGCACTCTCACAGAAGCGAAAGCTAGGCTGTGGGCCCAGCCTGAGGAGCAGTACGTACGTTCGCCACACTGCTTTACACAGCTAGGCGTGAGCCGGAGAGCCTTGGTCACCGAGGCCTACCTGAGGTACTGCCATACTTACCCAGTAGATCCCACGCAGAGGTCCCTGTGCCCAAAAGGGCCTCCACGGAAGGGCCCTGTTCCTCCCGTTGTGTTTCCTTGAGGTAATCAGAAACCGCTGAGGATACCTGTAGGAGCTCAGGTATGAAGCTGGGCGACCCTGGCCAAACCTGGTTCCCCTCCGTGGTAGACGAGACAGTGGCGGGTCCTAAGCTGCCTGAGGCACACTCCTCGCGCGCACCTTCTCTTTGCTGCCGGAAGGCCTCACATAAGAAGTCTGAGTTGACTCGTGACAGAAGAAGTCTGAGTTGACTCGTGTGAGGCCTGCTGCTCTCAGTTCCTTGCTGGGAGCTTCAGCAGGAGCGCCCTGGAGCTCGCCGGCAGAAGAATTGTGAGTCCCCCCGCCCCACCCCGGCCTCGAGCAAAAGTCCAGATTTCCCCCGTTAGGAACACCTCGGAGCGCCAGAGGGAGCGGAGGGGCATGCGTTAACGGAATGCTTCAACCGTGGAAGGTATTTCACGAGACACTGTGCACTCACGTTCGTTGTAACAACTGTCAAAGGGCCCTCACTGTATGCCTTCCAACTCCTCGGCTGTGTTGGAGCCCCAGGAAGTAAATGCGTTCGTTTGACTAAGCTCCGTGAATGTGCAACGGTGATGGCGAAGCGCTGCCCTGTTCGCTCGAAAGCTCTCGTTCGTGCGGCCTTCACACGGCCTCAAGGTACGCAGTTCTAAACAGCCTTACATTCCATGCTGGTGTGCCCAGGCCCCCACCCACCCGCAGGGAGGAATTTGGGCTCTTCTGAGAAACACCAGTGTGCGTCCCAAGTGAAACCGGGGCGTCTCCCCCAGGACGTCGCCGAACGGCAGTCGGATGCCAGAGGTGTACTTCCAGCCGGAAAAAGAGGGAAAAGGACAGCTTTCCCAGGGACAATTCTGGACCCTTGGGACCATCCAGAATCACCAAGGCCTCAACTTTGCACGGCCTGGGGAACGCTCTTCCGCCTGCCCAGCAATCCCCACGTCAAAACCTTTCTCGGCAGAGGCAGGCACTCTCTCCCTTGTACTAGATAGCTCGGCAGAGCCTTCCGAGAAACATGCTGCGTCATTCAGCTTGAACGTGGGACGCGGAGGGGAGAGGACGCTTTCTCCCCGTTTGCAGGCGCCTTGCGCTTGGCTTCACAGCTGCCTGGAACAGCACTAGCGGCCCGACGTCTCTGCACGGCAGGACTGTCGTTGTGGGCCGAGGCTGCGTGTTCTCCCAAAGCGAAAACCGTGCTGGCAATCCCTTTCTAGGAACTCCTCCCACGGCTCCCCAGGTTCGGCTCCGGCCGAACGAAAGGTGAGCTCGGGCCTCAAGGTGAAGTTCCAGTGTTTCACGTCAGGGGACTTGGGTGTGCAGGGGTCTCCAATGAGGCCATACTCCACCACGGAGTGCCTTAACCCTGCGACGCCCCTGGGGACACACAGGGTAGGAGCCCATTCACCAGTTTCGCAGGATGACCTCTCTCCGTGCCGGAACGGCGGCCTCTGGCTTCTGAGGAACCTTAGCGTAAGCAGGCCCCTGGAGACAGCTCTTCGCTTTCATAGCTAGGGCAGGGTACTCCTCTCTGGGTTGCCCAGGTAGAGTGGCCCAGTCGTCAGAGAGACTGGCGAAAGCAGCGCTGGGCGGACTCCCTTTGCCAGTCAGTCGCACGGCCTCCTTGACTGAGAGAGAACTGCAGTGCCAAAAGACACCGCGCTGACGACTGGCTCCAGGAAGAGACTCGGGACAGCACTCTCACAGAAGCGAAAGCTAGGCTGTGGGCCCAGCCTGAGGAGCAGTACGTACGTTCGCCACACTGCTTTACACAGCTAGGCGTGAGCCGGAGAGCCTTGGTCACCGAGGCCTACCTGAGGTACTGCCATACTTACCCAGTAGATCCCACGCAGAGGTCCCTGTGCCCAAAAGGGCCTCCACGGAAGGGCCCTGTTCCTCCCGTTGTGTTTCCTTGAGGTAATCAGAAACCGCTGAGGATACCTGTAGGAGCTCAGGTATGAAGCTGGGCGACCCTGGCCAAACCTGGTTCCCCTCCGTGGTAGACGAGACAGTGGCGGGTCCTAAGCTGCCTGAGGCACACTCCTCGCGCGCACCTTCTCTTTGCTGCCGGAAGGCCTCACATAAGAAGTCTGAGTTGACTCGTGACAGAAGAAGTCTGAGTTGACTCGTGTGAGGCCTGCTGCTCTCAGTTCCTTGCTGGGAGCTTCAGCAGGAGCGCCCTGGAGCTCGCCGGCAGAAGAATTGTGAGTCCCCCCCGCCCCACCCCGGCCTCGAGCAAAAGTCCAGATTTCCCCCGTTAGGAACACCTCGGAGCGCCAGAGGGAGCGGAGGGGCATGCGTTAACGGAATGCTTCAACCGTGGAAGGTATTTCACGAGACACTGTGCACTCACGTTCGTTGTAACAACTGTCAAAGGGCCCTCACTGTATGCCTTCCAACTCCTCGGCTGTGTTGGAGCCCCAGGAAGTAAATGCGTTCGTTTGACTAAGCTCCGTGAATGTGCAACGGTGATGGCGAAGCGCTGCCCTGTTCGCTCGAAAGCTCTCGTTCGTGCGGCCTTCACACGGCCTCAAGGTACGCAGTTCTAAACAGCCTTACATTCCATGCTGGTGTGCCCAGGCCCCCACCCACCCGCAGGGAGGAATTTGGGCTCTTCTGAGAAACACCAGTGTGCGTCCCAAGTGAAACCGGGGCGTCTCCCCCAGGACGTCGCCGAACGGCAGTCGGATGCCAGAGGTGTACTTCCAGCCGGAAAAAGAGGGAAAAGGACAGCTTTCCCAGGGACAATTCTGGACCCTTGGGACCATCCAGAATCACCAAGGCCTCAACTTTGCACGGCCTGGGGAACGCTCTTCCGCCTGTCCAGCAATCCCCACGTCAAAACCTTTCTCGGCAGAGGCAGGCACTCTCTCCCTTGTACTAGATAGCTCGGCAGAGCCTTCCGAGAAACATGCTGCGTCATTCAGCTTGAACGTGGGACGCGGAGGGGAGAGGACGCTTTCTCCCCGTTTGCAGGCGCCTTGCGCTTGGCTTCACAGCTGCCTGGAACAGCACTAGCGGCCCGACGTCTCTGCACGGCAGGACTGTCGTTGTGGGCCGAGGCTGCGTGTTCTCCCAAAGCGAAAACCGTGCTGGCAATCCCTTTCTAGGAACTCCTCCCACGGCTCCCCAGGTTCGGCTCCGGCCGAACGAAAGGTGACCTCGGGCCTCAAGGTGAAGTTCCAGTGTTTCACGTCAGGGGACTTGGGTGTGCAGGGGTCTCCAATGAGGCCATACTCCACCACGGAGTGCCTTAACCCTGCGACGCCCCTGGGGACACACAGGGTAGGAGCCCATTCACCAGTTTCGCAGGATGACCTCTCTCCGTGCCGGAACGGCGGCCTCTGGCTTCTGAGGAACCTTAGCGTAAGCAGGCCCCTGGAGACAGCTCTTCGCTTTCATAGCTAGGGCAGGGTACTCCTCTCTGGGTTGCCCAGGTAGAGTGGCCCAGTCGTCAGAGAGACTGGCGAAAGCAGCGCTGGGCGGACTCCCTTTGCCAGTCAGTCGCACGGCCTCCTTGACTGAGAGAGAACTGCAGTGCCAAAAGACACCGCGCTGACGACTGGCTCCAGGAAGAGACTCGGGACAGCACTCTCACAGAAGCGAAAGCTAGGCTGTGGGCCCAGCCTGAGGAGCAGTACGTACGTTCGCCACACTGCTTTACACAGCTAGGCGTGAGCCGGAGAGCCTTGGTCACCGAGGCCTACCTGAGGTACTGCCATACTTACCCAGTAGATCCCACGCAGAGGTCCCTGTGCCCAAAAGGGCCTCCACGGAAGGGCCCTGTTCCTCCCGTTGTGTTTCCTTGAGGTAATCAGAAACCGCTGAGGATACCTGTAGGAGCTCAGGTATGAAGCTGGGCGACCCTGGCCAAACCTGGTTCCCCTCCGTGGTAGACGAGACAGTGGCGGGTCCTAAGCTGCCTGAGGCACACTCCTCGCGCGCACCTTCTCTTTGCTGCCGGAAGGCCTCACATAAGAAGTCTGAGTTGACTCGTGACAGAAGAAGTCTGAGTTGACTCGTGTGAGGCCTGCTGCTCTCAGTTCCTTGCTGGGAGCTTCAGCAGGAGCGCCCTGGAGCTCGCCGGCAGAAGAATTGTGAGTCCCCCCGCCCCACCCCGGCCTCGAGCAAAAGTCCAGATTTCCCCCGTTAGGAACACCTCGGAGCGCCAGAGGGAGCGGAGGGGCATGCGTTAACGGAATGCTTCAACCGTGGAAGGTATTTCACGAGACACTGTGCACTCACGTTCGTTGTAACAACTGTCAAAGGGCCCTCACTGTATGCCTTCCAACTCCTCGGCTGTGTTGGAGCCCCAGGAAGTAAATGCGTTCGTTTGACTAAGCTCCGTGAATGTGCAACGGTGATGGCGAAGCGCTGCCCTGTTCGCTCGAAAGCTCTCGTTCGTGCGGCCTTCACACGGCCTCAAGGTACGCAGTTCTAAACAGCCTTACATTCCATGCTGGTGTGCCCAGGCCCCCACCCACCCGCAGGGAGGAATTTGGGCTCTTCTGAGAAACACCAGTGTGCGTCCCAAGTGAAACCGGGGCGTCTCCCCCAGGACGTCGCCGAACGGCAGTCGGATGCCAGAGGTGTACTTCCAGCCGGAAAAAGAGGGAAAAGGACAGCTTTCCCAGGGACAATTCTGGACCCTTGGGACCATCCAGAATCACCAAGGCCTCAACTTTGCACGGCCTGGGGAACGCTCTTCCGCCTGTCCAGCAATCCCCACGTCAAAACCTTTCTCGGCAGAGGCAGGCACTCTCTCCCTTGTACTAGATAGCTCGGCAGAGCCTTCCGAGAAACATGCTGCGTCATTCAGCTTCAACGTGGGACGCGGAGGGGAGAGGACGCTTTCTCCCCGTTTGCAGGCGCCTTGCGCTTGGCTTCACAGCTGCCTGGAACAGCACTAGCGGCCCGACGTCTCTGCACGGCAGGACTGTCGTTGTGGGCCGAGGCTGCGTGTTCTCCAAAGCGAAAACCGTGCTGGCAATCCCTTTCTAGGAACTCCTCCCACGGCTCCCCAGGTTCGGCTCCGGCCGAACGAAAGGTGAGCTCGGGCCTCAAGGTGAAGTTCCAGTGTTTCACGTCAGGGGACTTGGGTGTGCAGGGGTCTCCAATGAGGCCATACTCCACCACGGAGTGCCTTAACCCTGCGACGCCCCTGGGGACACACAGGGTAGGAGCCCATTCACCAGTTTCGCAGGATGACCTCTCTCCGTGCCGGAACGGCGGCCTCTGGCTTCTGAGGAACCTTAGCGTAAGCAGGCCCCTGGAGACAGCTCTTCGCTTTCATAGCTAGGGCAGGGTACTCCTCTCTGGGTTGCCCAGGTAGAGTGGCCCAGTCGTCAGAGAGACTGGCGAAAGCAGCGCTGGGCGGACTCCCTTTGCCAGTCAGTCGCACGGCCTCCTTGACTGAGAGAGAACTGCAGTGCCAAAAGACACCGCGCTGACGACTGGCTCCAGGAAGAGACTCGGGACAGCACTCTCACAGAAGCGAAAGCTAGGCTGTGGGCCCAGCCTGAGGAGCAGTACGTACGTTCGCCACACTGCTTTACACAGCTAGGCGTGAGCCGGAGAGCCTTGGTCACCGAGGCCTACCTGAGGTACTGCCATACTTACCCAGTAGATCCCACGCAGAGGTCCCTGTGCCCAAAAGGGCCTCCACGGAAGGGCCCTGTTCCTCCCGTTGTGTTTCCTTGAGGTAATCAGAAACCGCTGAGGATACCTGTAGGAGCTCAGGTATGAAGCTGGGCGACCCTGGCCAAACCTGGTTCCCCTCCGTGGTAGACGAGACAGTGGCGGGTCCTAAGCTGCCTGAGGCACACTCCTCGCGCGCACCTTCTCTTTGCTGCCGGAAGGCCTCACATAAGAAGTCTGAGTTGACTCGTGACAGAAGAAGTCTGAGTTGACTCGTGTGAGGCCTGCTGCTCTCAGTTCCTTGCTGGGAGCTTCAGCAGGAGCGCCCTGGAGCTCGCCGGCAGAAGAATTGTGAGTCCCCCCGCCCCACCCCGGCCTCGAGCAAAAGTCCAGATTTCCCCCGTTAGGAACACCTCGGAGCGCCAGAGGGAGCGGAGGGGCATGCGTTAACGGAATGCTTCAACCGTGGAAGGTATTTCACGAGACACTGTGCACTCACGTTCGTTGTAACAACTGTCAAAGGGCCCTCACTGTATGCCTTCCAACTCCTCGGCTGTGTTGGAGCCCCAGGAAGTAAATGCGTTCGTTTGACTAAGCTCCGTGAATGTGCAACGGTGATGGCGAAGCGCTGCCCTGTTCGCTCGAAAGCTCTCGTTCGTGCGGCCTTCACACGGCCTCAAGGTACGCAGTTCTAAACAGCCTTACATTCCATGCTGGTGTGCCCAGGCCCCCACCCACCCGCAGGGAGGAATTTGGGCTCTTCTGAGAAACACCAGTGTGCGTCCCAAGTGAAACCGGGGCGTCTCCCCCAGGACGTCGCCGAACGGCAGTCGGATGCCAGAGGTGTACTTCCAGCCGGAAAAAGAGGGAAAAGGACAGCTTTCCCAGGGACAATTCTGGACCCTTGGGACCATCCAGAATCACCAAGGCCTCAACTTTGCACGGCCTGGGGAACGCTCTTCCGCCTGTCCAGCAATCCCCACGTCAAAACCTTTCTCGGCAGAGGCAGGCACTCTCTCCCTTGTACTAGATAGCTCGGCAGAGCCTTCCGAGAAACATGCTGCGTCATTCAGCTTCAACGTGGGACGCGGAGGGGAGAGGACGCTTTCTCCCCGTTTGCAGGCGCCTTGCGCTTGGCTTCACAGCTGCCTGGAACAGCACTAGCGGCCCGACGTCTCTGCACGGCAGGACTGTCGTTGTGGGCCGAGGCTGCGTGTTCTCCCAAAGCGAAAACCGTGCTGGCAATCCCTTTCTAGGAACTCCTCCCACGGCTCCCCAGGTTCGGCTCCGGCCGAACGAAAGGTGACCTCGGGCCTCAAGGTGAAGTTCCAGTGTTTCACGTCAGGGGACTTGGGTGTGCAGGGGTCTCCAATGAGGCCATACTCCACCACGGAGTGCCTTAACCCTGCGACGCCCCTGGGGACACACAGGGTAGGAGCCCATTCACCAGTTTCGCAGGATGACCTCTCTCCGTGCCGGAACGGCGGCCTCTGGCTTCTGAGGAACCTTAGCGTAAGCAGGCCCCTGGAGACAGCTCTTCGCTTTCATAGCTAGGGCAGGGTACTCCTCTCTGGGTTGCCCAGGTAGAGTGGCCCAGTCGTCAGAGAGACTGGCGAAAGCAGCGCTGGGCGGACTCCCTTTGCCAGTCAGTCGCACGGCCTCCTTGACTGAGAGAGAACTGCAGTGCCAAAAGACACCGCGCTGACGACTGGCTCCAGGAAGAGACTCGGGACAGCACTCTCACAGAAGCGAAAGCTAGGCTGTGGGCCCAGCCTGAGGAGCAGTACGTACGTTCGCCACACTGCTTTACACAGCTAGGCGTGAGCCGGAGAGCCTTGGTCACCGAGGCCTACCTGAGGTACTGCCATACTTACCCAGTAGATCCCACGCAGAGGTCCCTGTGCCCAAAAGGGCCTCCACGGAAGGGCCCTGTTCCTCCCGTTGTGTTTCCTTGAGGTAATCAGAAACCGCTGAGGATACCTGTAGGAGCTCAGGTATGAAGCTGGGCGACCCTGGCCAAACCTGGTTCCCCTCCGTGGTAGACGAGACAGTGGCGGGTCCTAAGCTGCCTGAGGCACACTCCTCGCGCGCACCTTCTCTTTGCTGCCGGAAGGCCTCACATAAGAAGTCTGAGTTGACTCGTGACAGAAGAAGTCTGAGTTGACTCGTGTGAGGCCTGCTGCTCTCAGTTCCTTGCTGGGAGCTTCAGCAGGAGCGCCCTGGAGCTCGCCGGCAGAAGAATTGTGAGTCCCCCCGCCCCACCCCGGCCTCAAGCAAAAGTCCAGGTTGCCCCCGTTAGGAACACCTCGGAGTGCCAGAGGGAGCGGAGGGGCATGCGTTAACGGAACGCTTCAACCGTGTAAGGTATTTCACGAGACACTGTGCACTCACGTTCGTTGTAACAACTGTCAAAGGGCACTGTATCCCTTCCAACTCCTCGGCTGTGTTTGAGCCACAGGAAGGAAACGCGTTCGTTTGATTAAGCTCCGTGAATGTGCAACGATGATGGCGAAGCGCTGCCCTGTTCGCTCGAAAGCTCTCGTTTGTACGGCCTTCACACGGCCTCAAGGTACGCAGTTCTAAACAGCCTTACATTCCCGGCTGCTGTGCCCCCAATTAGGAATTGGGGCTCTTCTGTGAAACACCAATGTGCGTCCCAAAGGAACCGGGAGGCTCCCCCAGGACGTCTGCGTACGGCAGTCGGTTGCCAGATGTTTACTTCCAGCCGGAGAAAGAGAAAAAGGACAGCTTTCCCAGGAACAATTCTGCCCCCTTGGGACCATCCAGAATCACCAAAGCCTAAACTTGGCACGGCCTGGGGAACGCTCTTCCGCACGTCCAGCAATCCCCACGTCAAAACCTTTCTCGGCAGAGGCAGGCACTCTCTCCCTTGTGCTAGATAGCTCGGCAGAGCCTTCCGAGAAACATGCTGCGTCATTCAGCTTGAAAGTGGGACGCGGATGGGAGAGTACGCTTTCTCCCCGTTTGGAGGCGCCTTGCGCTTGGCTTCAAAGCGCGCCTTGCGCTTGGCTTCACAGCTGCCTGGAACAGCACTAGCGGCCCGACGTCTCTGCACGGCAGGACTGTCGTTGTGGGCCGAGGCTGCGTGTTCTCCCAAAGCGAAAACCGTGCTGGCAATCCCTTTCTAGGAACTCCTCCCACGGCTCCCCAGGTTCGGCTCCGGCCGAACGAAAGGTGAGCTCGGGCCTCAAGGTGAAGTTCCAGTGTTTCACGTCAGGGGACTTGGGTGTGCAGGGGTCTCCAATGAGGCCATACTCCACCACGGAGTGCCTTAACCCTGCGACGCCCCTGGGGACACACAGGGTAGGAGCCCATTCACCAGTTTCGCAGGATGACCTCTCTCCGTGCCGGAACGGCGGCCTCTGGCTTCTGAGGAACCTTAGCGTAAGCAGGCCCCTGGAGACAGCTCTTCGCTTTCATAGCTAGGGCAGGGTACTCCTCTCTGGGTTGCCCAGGTAGAGTGGCCCAGTCGTCAGAGAGACTGGCGAAAGCAGCGCTGGGCGGACTCCCTTTGCCAGTCAGTCGCACGGCCTCCTTGACTGAGAGAGAACTGCAGTGCCAAAAGACACCGCGCTGACGACTGGCTCCAGGAAGAGACTCGGGACAGCACTCTCACAGAAGCGAAAGCTAGGCTGTGGGCCCAGCCTGAGGAGCAGTACGTACGTTCGCCACACTGCTTTACACAGCTAGGCGTGAGCCGGAGAGCCTTGGTCACCGAGGCCTACCTGAGGTACTGCCATACTTACCCAGTAGATCCCACGCAGAGGTCCCTGTGCCCAAAAGGGCCTCCACGGAAGGGCCCTGTTCCTCCCGTTGTGTTTCCTTGAGGTAATCAGAAACCGCTGAGGATACCTGTAGGAGCTCAGGTATGAAGCTGGGCGACCCTGGCCAAACCTGGTTCCCCTCCGTGGTAGACGAGACAGTGGCGGGTCCTAAGCTGCCTGAGGCACACTCCTCGCGCGCACCTTCTCTTTGCTGCCGGAAGGCCTCACATAAGAAGTCTGAGTTGACTCGTGACAGAAGAAGTCTGAGTTGACTCGTGTGAGGCCTGCTGCTCTCAGTTCCTTGCTGGGAGCTTCAGCAGGAGCGCCCTGGAGCTCGCCGGCAGAAGAATTGTGAGTCCCCCCGCCCCACCCCGGCCTCGAGCAAAAGTCCAGATTTCCCCCGTTAGGAACACCTCGGAGCGCCAGAGGGAGCGGAGGGGCATGCGTTAACGGAATGCTTCAACCGTGGAAGGTATTTCACGAGACACTGTGCACTCACGTTCGTTGTAACAACTGTCAAAGGGCCCTCACTGTATGCCTTCCAACTCCTCGGCTGTGTTGGAGCCCCAGGAAGTAAATGCGTTCGTTTGACTAAGCTCCGTGAATGTGCAACGGTGATGGCGAAGCGCTGCCCTGTTCGCTCGAAAGCTCTCGTTCGTGCGGCCTTCACACGGCCTCAAGGTACGCAGTTCTAAACAGCCTTACATTCCATGCTGGTGTGCCCAGGCCCCCACCCACCCGCAGGGAGGAATTTGGGCTCTTCTGAGAAACACCAGTGTGCGTCCCAAGTGAAACCGGGGCGTCTCCCCCAGGACGTCGCCGAACGGCAGTCGGATGCCAGAGGTGTACTTCCAGCCGGAAAAAGAGGGAAAAGGACAGCTTTCCCAGGGACAATTCTGGACCCTTGGGACCATCCAGAATCACCAAGGCCTCAACTTTGCACGGCCTGGGGAACGCTCTTCCGCCTGTCCAGCAATCCCCACGTCAAAACCTTTCTCGGCAGAGGCAGGCACTCTCTCCCTTGTACTAGATAGCTCGGCAGAGCCTTCCGAGAAACATGCTGCGTCATTCAGCTTCAACGTGGGACGCGGAGGGGAGAGGACGCTTTCTCCCCGTTTGCAGGCGCCTTGCGCTTGGCTTCACAGCTGCCTGGAACAGCACTAGCGGCCCGACGTCTCTGCACGGCAGGACTGTCGTTGTGGGCCGAGGCTGCGTGTTCTCCCAAAGCGAAAACCGTGCTGGCAATCCCTTTCTAGGAACTCCTCCCACGGCTCCCCAGGTTCGGCTCCGGCCGAACGAAAGGTGAGCTCGGGCCTCAAGGTGAAGTTCCAGTGTTTCACGTCAGGGGACTTGGGTGTGCAGGGGTCTCCAATGAGGCCATACTCCACCACGGAGTGCCTTAACCCTGCGACGCCCCTGGGGACACACAGGGTAGGAGCCCATTCACCAGTTTCGCAGGATGACCTCTCTCCGTGCCGGAACGGCGGCCTCTGGCTTCTGAGGAACCTTAGCGTAAGCAGGCCCCTGGAGACAGCTCTTCGCTTTCATAGCTAGGGCAGGGTACTCCTCTCTGGGTTGCCCAGGTAGAGTGGCCCAGTCGTCAGAGAGACTGGCGAAAGCAGCGCTGGGCGGACTCCCTTTGCCAGTCAGTCGCACGGCCTCCTTGACTGAGAGAGAACTGCAGTGCCAAAAGACACCGCGCTGACGACTGGCTCCAGGAAGAGACTCGGGACAGCACTCTCACAGAAGCGAAAGCTAGGCTGTGGGCCCAGCCTGAGGAGCAGTACGTACGTTCGCCACACTGCTTTACACAGCTAGGCGTGAGCCGGAGAGCCTTGGTCACCGAGGCCTACCTGAGGTACTGCCATACTTACCCAGTAGATCCCACGCAGAGGTCCCTGTGCCCAAAAGGGCCTCCACGGAAGGGCCCTGTTCCTCCCGTTGTGTTTCCTTGAGGTAATCAGAAACCGCTGAGGATACCTGTAGGAGCTCAGGTATGAAGCTGGGCGACCCTGGCCAAACCTGGTTCCCCTCCGTGGTAGACGAGACAGTGGCGGGTCCTAAGCTGCCTGAGGCACACTCCTCGCGCGCACCTTCTCTTTGCTGCCGGAAGGCCTCACATAAGAAGTCTGAGTTGACTCGTGACAGAAGAAGTCTGAGTTGACTCGTGTGAGGCCTGCTGCTCTCAGTTCCTTGCTGGGAGCTTCAGCAGGAGCGCCCTGGAGCTCGCCGGCAGAAGAATTGTGAGTCCCCCCGCCCCACCCCGGCCTCGAGCAAAAGTCCAGATTTCCCCCGTTAGGAACACCTCGGAGCGCCAGAGGGAGCGGAGGGGCATGCGTTAACGGAATGCTTCAACCGTGGAAGGTATTTCACGAGACACTGTGCACTCACGTTCGTTGTAACAACTGTCAAAGGGCCCTCACTGTATGCCTTCCAACTCCTCGGCTGTGTTGGAGCCCCAGGAAGTAAATGCGTTCGTTTGACTAAGCTCCGTGAATGTGCAACGGTGATGGCGAAGCGCTGCCCTGTTCGCTCGAAAGCTCTCGTTCGTGCGGCCTTCACACGGCCTCAAGGTACGCAGTTCTAAACAGCCTTACATTCCATGCTGGTGTGCCCAGGCCCCCACCCACCCGCAGGGAGGAATTTGGGCTCTTCTGAGAAACACCAGTGTGCGTCCCAAGTGAAACCGGGGCGTCTCCCCCAGGACGTCGCCGAACGGCAGTCGGATGCCAGAGGTGTACTTCCAGCCGGAAAAAGAGGGAAAAGGACAGCTTTCCCAGGGACAATTCTGGACCCTTGGGACCATCCAGAATCACCAAGGCCTCAACTTTGCACGGCCTGGGGAACGCTCTTCCGCCTGCCCAGCAATCCCCACGTCAAAACCTTTCTCGGCAGAGGCAGGCACTCTCTCCCTTGTACTAGATAGCTCGGCAGAGCCTTCCGAGAAACATGCTGCGTCATTCAGCTTCAACGTGGGACGCGGAGGGGAGAGGACGCTTTCTCCCCGTTTGCAGGCGCCTTGCGCTTGGCTTCACAGCTGCCTGGAACAGCACTAGCGGCCCGACGTCTCTGCACGGCAGGACTGTCGTTGTGGGCCGAGGCTGCGTGTTCTCCCAAAGCGAAAACCGTGCTGGCAATCCCTTTCTAGGAACTCCTCCCACGGCTCCCCAGGTTCGGCTCCGGCCGAACGAAAGGTGAGCTCGGGCCTCAAGGTGAAGTTCCAGTGTTTCACGTCAGGGGACTTGGGTGTGCAGGGGTCTCCAATGAGGCCATACTCCACCACGGAGTGCCTTAACCCTGCGACGCCCCTGGGGACACACAGGGTAGGAGCCCATTCACCAGTTTCGCAGGATGACCTCTCTCCGTGCCGGAACGGCGGCCTCTGGCTTCTGAGGAACCTTAGCGTAAGCAGGCCCCTGGAGACAGCTCTTCGCTTTCATAGCTAGGGCAGGGTACTCCTCTCTGGGTTGCCCAGGTAGAGTGGCCCAGTCGTCAGAGAGACTGGCGAAAGCAGCGCTGGGCGGACTCCCTTTGCCAGTCAGTCGCACGGCCTCCTTGACTGAGAGAGAACTGCAGTGCCAAAAGACACCGCGCTGACGACTGGCTCCAGGAAGAGACTCGGGACAGCACTCTCACAGAAGCGAAAGCTAGGCTGTGGGCCCAGCCTGAGGAGCAGTACGTACGTTCGCCACACTGCTTTACACAGCTAGGCGTGAGCCGGAGAGCCTTGGTCACCGAGGCCTACCTGAGGTACTGCCATACTTACCCAGTAGATCCCACGCAGAGGTCCCTGTGCCCAAAAGGGCCTCCACGGAAGGGCCCTGTTCCTCCCGTTGTGTTTCCTTGAGGTAATCAGAAACCGCTGAGGATACCTGTAGGAGCTCAGGTATGAAGCTGGGCGACCCTGGCCAAACCTGGTTCCCCTCCGTGGTAGACGAGACAGTGGCGGGTCCTAAGCTGCCTGAGGCACACTCCTCGCGCGCACCTTCTCTTTGCTGCCGGAAGGCCTCACATAAGAAGTCTGAGTTGACTCGTGACAGAAGAAGTCTGAGTTGACTCGTGTGAGGCCTGCTGCTCTCAGTTCCTTGCTGGGAGCTTCAGCAGGAGCGCCCTGGAGCTCGCCGGCAGAAGAATTGTGAGTCCCCCCGCCCCACCCCGGCCTCGAGCAAAAGTCCAGATTTCCCCCGTTAGGAACACCTCGGAGCGCCAGAGGGAGCGGAGGGGCATGCGTTAACGGAATGCTTCAACCGTGGAAGGTATTTCACGAGACACTGTGCACTCACGTTCGTTGTAACAACTGTCAAAGGGCCCTCACTGTATGCCTTCCAACTCCTCGGCTGTGTTGGAGCCCCAGGAAGTAAATGCGTTCGTTTGACTAAGCTCCGTGAATGTGCAACGGTGATGGCGAAGCGCTGCCCTGTTCGCTCGAAAGCTCTCGTTCGTGCGGCCTTCACACGGCCTCAAGGTACGCAGTTCTAAACAGCCTTACATTCCATGCTGGTGTGCCCAGGCCCCCACCCACCCGCAGGGAGGAATTTGGGCTCTTCTGAGAAACACCAGTGTGCGTCCCAAGTGAAACCGGGGCGTCTCCCCCAGGACGTCGCCGAACGGCAGTCGGATGCCAGAGGTGTACTTCCAGCCGGAAAAAGAGGGAAAAGGACAGCTTTCCCAGGGACAATTCTGGACCCTTGGGACCATCCAGAATCACCAAGGCCTCAACTTTGCACGGCCTGGGGAACGCTCTTCCGCCTGTCCAGCAATCCCCACGTCAAAACCTTTCTCGGCAGAGGCAGGCACTCTCTCCCTTGTACTAGATAGCTCGGCAGAGCCTTCCGAGAAACATGCTGCGTCATTCAGCTTCAACGTGGGACGCGGAGGGGAGAGGACGCTTTCTCCCCGTTTGCAGGCGCCTTGCGCTTGGCTTCACAGCTGCCTGGAACAGCACTAGCGGCCCGACGTCTCTGCACGGCAGGACTGTCGTTGTGGGCCGAGGCTGCGTGTTCTCCCAAAGCGAAAACCGTGCTGGCAATCCCTTTCTAGGAACTCCTCCCACGGCTCCCCAGGTTCGGCTCCGGCCGAACGAAAGGTGAGCTCGGGCCTCAAGGTGAAGTTCCAGTGTTTCACGTCAGGGGACTTGGGTGTGCAGGGGTCTCCAATGAGGCCATACTCCACCACGGAGTGCCTTAACCCTGCGACGCCCCTGGGGACACACAGGGTAGGAGCCCATTCACCAGTTTCGCAGGATGACCTCTCTCCGTGCCGGAACGGCGGCCTCTGGCTTCTGAGGAACCTTAGCGTAAGCAGGCCCCTGGAGACAGCTCTTCGCTTTCATAGCTAGGGCAGGGTACTCCTCTCTAGGTTGCCCAGGTAGAGTGGCCCTGTCGTCAGAGAGACTGGCGAAAGCAGCGCTGGGCGGACTCCCTTTGCCAGTCAGTCGCACGGCCTCCTTGACTGAGAGAGAACTGCAGTGCCAAAAGACACCGCGCTGACGACTGGCTCCAGGAAGAGACTCGGGACAGCACTCTCACAGAAGCGAAAGCTAGGCTGTGGGCCCAGCCTGAGGAGCAGTACGTACGTTCGCCACACTGCTTTACACAGCTAGGCGTGAGCCGGAGAGCCTTGGTCACCGAGGCCTACCTGAGGTACTGCCATACTTACCCAGTAGATCCCACGCAGAGGTCCCTGTGCCCAAAAGGGCCTCCACGGAAGGGCCCTGTTCCTCCCGTTGTGTTTCCTTGAGGTAATCAGAAACCGCTGAGGATACCTGTAGGAGCTCAGGTATGAAGCTGGGCGACCCTGGCCAAACCTGGTTCCCCTCCGTGGTAGACGAGACAGTGGCGGGTCCTAAGCTGCCTGAGGCACACTCCTCGCGCGCACCTTCTCTTTGCTGCCGGAAGGCCTCACATAAGAAGTCTGAGTTGACTCGTGACAGAAGAAGTCTGAGTTGACTCGTGTGAGGCCTGCTGCTCTCAGTTCCTTGCTGGGAGCTTCAGCAGGAGCGCCCTGGAGCTCGCCGGCAGAAGAATTGTGAGTCCCCCCGCCCCACCCCGGCCTCGAGCAAAAGTCCAGATTTCCCCCGTTAGGAACACCTCGGAGCGCCAGAGGGAGCGGAGGGGCATGCGTTAACGGAATGCTTCAACCGTGGAAGGTATTTCACGAGACACTGTGCACTCACGTTCGTTGTAACAACTGTCAAAGGGCC
Organism: Grampus griseus; assembly: GCF_964374135.1. NCBI lineage: Eukaryota > Metazoa > Chordata > Mammalia > Artiodactyla > Delphinidae > Grampus > Grampus griseus. The sequence goes on along the minus strand of NW_028133347.1, from coordinate 679,664 downwards.
CTCACTGTATGCCTTCCAACTCCTCGGCTGTGTTGGAGCCCCAGGAAGTAAATGCGTTCGTTTGACTAAGCTCCGTGAATGTGCAACGGTGATGGCGAAGCGCTGCCCTGTTCGCTCGAAAGCTCTCGTTCGTGCGGCCTTCACACGGCCTCAAGGTACGCAGTTCTAAACAGCCTTACATTCCATGCTGGTGTGCCCAGGCCCCCACCCACCCGCAGGGAGGAATTTGGGCTCTTCTGAGAAACACCAGTGTGCGTCCCAAGTGAAACCGGGGCGTCTCCCCCAGGACGTCGCCGAACGGCAGTCGGATGCCAGAGGTGTACTTCCAGCCGGAAAAAGAGGGAAAAGGACAGCTTTCCCAGGGACAATTCTGGACCCTTGGGACCATCCAGAATCACCAAGGCCTCAACTTTGCACGGCCTGGGGAACGCTCTTCCGCCTGTCCAGCAATCCCCACGTCAAAACCTTTCTCGGCAGAGGCAGGCACTCTCTCCCTTGTACTAGATAGCTCGGCAGAGCCTTCCGAGAAACATGCTGCGTCATTCAGCTTGAACGTGGGACGCGGAGGGGAGAGGACGCTTTCTCCCCGTTTGCAGGCGCCTTGCGCTTGGCTTCACAGCTGCCTGGAACAGCACTAGCGGCCCGACGTCTCTGCACGGCAGGACTGTCGTTGTGGGCCGAGGCTGCGTGTTCTCCCAAAGCGAAAACCGTGCTGGCAATCCCTTTCTAGGAACTCCTCCCACGGCTCCCCAGGTTCGGCTCCGGCCGAACGAAAGGTGAGCTCGGGCCTCAAGGTGAAGTTCCAGTGTTTCACGTCAGGGGACTTGGGTGTGCAGGGGTCTCCAATGAGGCCATACTCCACAACGGAGTGCCTTAACCCTGCGACGCCCCTGGGGACACACAGGGTAGGAGCCCATTCACCAGTTTCGCAGGATGACCTCTCTCCGTGCCGGAACGGCGGCCTCTGGCTTCTGAGGAACCTTAGCGTAAGCAGGCCCCTGGAGACAGCTCTTCGCTTTCATAGCTAGGGCAGGGTACTCCTCTCTGGGTTGCCCAGGTAGAGTGGCCCAGTCGTCAGAGAGACTGGCGAAAGCAGCGCTGGGCGGACTCCCTTTGCCAGTCAGTCGCACGGCCTCCTTGACTGAGAGAGAACTGCAGTGCCAAAAGACACCGCGCTGACGACTGGCTCCAGGAAGAGACTCGGGACAGCACTCTCACAGAAGCGAAAGCTAGGCTGTGGGCCCAGCCTGAGGAGCAGTACGTACGTTCGCCACACTGCTTTACACAGCTAGGCGTGAGCCGGAGAGCCTTGGTCACCGAGGCCTACCTGAGGTACTGCCATACTTACCCAGTAGATCCCACGCAGAGGTCCCTGTGCCCAAAAGGGCCTCCACGGAAGGGCCCTGTTCCTCCCGTTGTGTTTCCTTGAGGTAATCAGAAACCGCTGAGGATACCTGTAGGAGCTCAGGTATGAAGCTGGGCGACCCTGGCCAAACCTGGTTCCCCTCCGTGGTAGACGAGACAGTGGCGGGTCCTAAGCTGCCTGAGGCACACTCCTCGCGCGCACCTTCTCTTTGCTGCCGGAAGGCCTCACATAAGAAGTCTGAGTTGACTCGTGACGGAAGAAGTCTGAGTTGACTCGTGTGAGGCCTGCTGCTCTCAGTTCCTTGCTGGGAGCTTCAGCAGGAGCGCCCTGGAGCTCGCCGGCAGAAGAATTGTGAGTCCCCCCGCCCCACCCCGGCCTCGAGCAAAAGTCCAGATTTCCCCCGTTAGGAACACCTCGGAGCGCCAGAGGGAGCGGAGGGGCATGCGTTAACGGAATGCTTCGACCGTGGAAGGTATTTCACGAGACACTGTGCACTCACGTTCGTTGTAACAACTGTCAGAGGGCCCTCACCGTATGCCTTCCAACTCCTCGGCTGTGTTGGAGCCCCAGGAAGTAAATGCGTCCGTTTGACTAAGCTCCGTGAATGTGCAACGGTGATGGCGAAGCGCTGCCCTGTTCGCTCGAAAGCTCTCGTTCGTGCGGCCTTCACACGGCCTCAAGGTACGCAGTTCTAAACAGCCTTACATTCCATGCTGGTGTGCCCAGGCCCCCACCCACCCGCAGGGAGGAATTTGGGCTCTTCTGAGAAACACCAGTGTGCGTCCCAAGTGAAACCGGGGCGTCTCCCCCAGGACGTCGCCGAACGGCAGTCGGATGCCAGAGGTGTACTTCCAGCCGGAAAAAGAGGGGAAAGGACAGCTTTCCCAGGGACAATTCTGGACCCTTGGGACCATCCAGAATCACCAAGGCCTCAACTTTGCACGGCCTGGGGAACGCTCTTCCGCCTGTCCAGCAATCCCCACGTCAAAACCTTTCTCGGCAGAGGCAGGCACTCTCTCCCTTGTACTAGATAGCTCGGCAGAGCCTTCCGAGAAACATGCTGCGTCATTCAGCTTGAACGTGGGACGCGGAGGGGAGAGGACGCTTTCTCCCCGTTTGCAGGCGCCTTGCGCTTGGCTTCACAGCTGCCTGGAACAGCACTAGCGGCCCGACGTCTCTGCACGGCAGGACTGTCGTTGTGGGCCGAGGCTGCGTGTTCTCCCAAAGCGAAAACCGTGCTGGCAATCCCTTTCTAGGAACTCCTCCCACGGCTCCCCAGGTTCGGCTCCGGCCGAACGAAAGGTGAGCTCGGGCCTCAAGGTGAAGTTCCAGTGTTTCACGTCAGGGGGCTTGGGTGTGCAGGGGTCTCCAATGAGGCCATACTCCACCACGGAGTGCCTTAACCCTGCGACGCCCCTGGGGACACACAGGGTAGGAGCCCATTCACCAGTTTCGCAGGATGACCTCTCTCCGTGCCGGAACGGCGGCCTCTGGCTTCTGAGGAACCTTAGCGTAAGCAGGCCCCTGGAGACAGCTCTTCGCTTTCATAGCTAGGGCAGTGTACTCCTCTCTGGGTTGCCCAGGTAGAGTGGCCCAGTCGTCAGAGAGACTGGCGAAAGCAGCGCTGGGCGGACTCCCTTTGCCAGTCAGTCGCACGGCCTCCTTGACTGAGAGAGAACTGCAGTGCCAAAAGACACCGCGCTGACGACTGGCTCCAGGAAGAGACTCGGGACAGCACTCTCACAGAAGCGAAAGCTAGGCTGTGGGCCCAGCCTGAGGAGCAGTACGTACGTGCGCCACACTGCTTTACACAGCTAGGCGTGAGCCGGAGAGCCTTGGTCACTGAGGCCTACCTGAGGTACTGCCATACTTACCCAGTAGATCCCACGCAGAGGTCCCTGTGCCCAAAAGGGCCTCCACGGAAGGGCCCTGTTCCTCCCGTTGTGTTTCCTTGAGGTAATCAGAAACCGCTGAGGATACCTGTAGGAGCTCAGGTATGAAGCTGGGCGACCCTGGCCAAACCTGGTTCCCCTCCGTGGTAGACGAGACAGTGGCGGGTCCTAAGCTGCCTGAGGCACACTCCTCGCGCGCACCTTCTCTTTGCTGCCGGAAGGCCTCACATAAGAAGTCTGAGTTGACTCGTGACAGAAGAAGTCTGAGTTGACTCGTGTGAGGCCTGCTGCTCTCAGTTCCTTGCTGGGAGCTTCAGCAGGAGCGCCCTGGAGCTCGCCGGCAGAAGAATTGTGAGTCCCCCCGCCCCACCCCGGCCTCGAGCAAAAGTCCAGATTTCCCCCGTTAGGAACACCTCGGAGCGCCAGAGGGAGCGGAGGGGCATGCGTTAACGGAATGCTTCAACCGTGGAAGGTATTTCACGAGACACTGTGCACTCACGTTCGTTGTAACAACTGTCAAAGGGCCCTCACTGTATGCCTTCCAACTCCTCGGCTGTGTTGGAGCCCCAGGAAGTAAATGCGTTCGTTTGACTAAGCTCCGTGAATGTGCAACGGTGATGGCGAAGCGCTGCCCTGTTCGCTCGAAAGCTCTCGTTCGTGCGGCCTTCACACGGCCTCAAGGTACGCAGTTCTAAACAGCCTTACATTCCATGCTGGTGTGCCCAGGCCCCCACCCACCCGCAGGGAGGAATTTGGGCTCTTCTGAGAAACACCAGTGTGCGTCCCAAGTGAAACCGGGGCGTCTCCCCCAGGACGTCGCCGAACGGCAGTCGGATGCCAGAGGTGTACTTCCAGCCGGAAAAAGAGGGAAAAGGACAGCTTTCCCAGGGACAATTCTGGACCCTTGGGACCATCCAGAATCACCAAGGCCTCAACTTTGCACGGCCTGGGGAACGCTCTTCCGCCTGTCCAGCAATCCCCACGTCAAAACCTTTCTCGGCAGAGGCAGGCACTCTCTCCCTTGTACTAGATAGCTCGGCAGAGCCTTCCGAGAAACATGCTGCGTCATTCAGCTTGAACGTGGGACGCGGAGGGGAGAGGACGCTTTCTCCCCGTTTGCAGGCGCCTTGCGCTTGGCTTCACAGCTGCCTGGAACAGCACTAGCGGCCCGACGTCTCTGCACGGCAGGACTGTCGTTGTGGGCCGAGGCTGCGTGTTCTCCCAAAGCGAAAACCGTGCTGGCAATCCCTTTCTAGGAACTCCTCCCACGGCTCCCCAGGTTCGGCTCCGGCCGAACGAAAGGTGAGCTCGGGCCTCAAGGTGAAGTTCCAGTGTTTCACGTCAGGGGACTTGGGTGTGCAGGGGTCTCCAATGAGGCCATACTCCACAACGGAGTGCCTTAACCCTGCGACGCCCCTGGGGACACACAGGGTAGGAGCCCATTCACCAGTTTCGCAGGATGACCTCTCTCCGTGCCGGAACGGCGGCCTCTGGCTTCTGAGGAACCTTAGCGTAAGCAGGCCCCTGGAGACAGCTCTTCGCTTTCATAGCTAGGGCAGGGTACTCCTCTCTGGGTTGCCCAGGTAGAGTGGCCCAGTCGTCAGAGAGACTGGCGAAAGCAGCGCTGGGCGGACTCCCTTTGCCAGTCAGTCGCACGGCCTCCTTGACTGAGAGAGAACTGCAGTGCCAAAAGACACCGCGCTGACGACTGGCTCCAGGAAGAGACTCGGGACAGCACTCTCACAGAAGCGAAAGCTAGGCTGTGGGCCCAGCCTGAGGAGCAGTACGTACGTTCGCCACACTGCTTTACACAGCTAGGCGTGAGCCGGAGAGCCTTGGTCACCGAGGCCTACCTGAGGTACTGCCATACTTACCCAGTAGATCCCACGCAGAGGTCCCTGTGCCCAAAAGGGCCTCCACGGAAGGGCCCTGTTCCTCCCGTTGTGTTTCCTTGAGGTAATCAGAAACCGCTGAGGATACCTGTAGGAGCTCAGGTATGAAGCTGGGCGACCCTGGCCAAACCTGGTTCCCCTCCGTGGTAGACGAGACAGTGGCGGGTCCTAAGCTGCCTGAGGCACACTCCTCGCGCGCACCTTCTCTTTGCTGCCGGAAGGCCTCACATAAGAAGTCTGAGTTGACTCGTGACGGAAGAAGTCTGAGTTGACTCGTGTGAGGCCTGCTGCTCTCAGTTCCTTGCTGGGAGCTTCAGCAGGAGCGCCCTGGAGCTCGCCGGCAGAAGAATTGTGAGTCCCCCCGCCCCACCCCGGCCTCGAGCAAAAGTCCAGATTTCCCCCGTTAGGAACACCTCGGAGCGCCAGAGGGAGCGGAGGGGCATGCGTTAACGGAATGCTTCGACCGTGGAAGGTATTTCACGAGACACTGTGCACTCACGTTCGTTGTAACAACTGTCAGAGGGCCCTCACCGTATGCCTTCCAACTCCTCGGCTGTGTTGGAGCCCCAGGAAGTAAATGCGTCCGTTTGACTAAGCTCCGTGAATGTGCAACGGTGATGGCGAAGCGCTGCCCTGTTCGCTCGAAAGCTCTCGTTCGTGCGGCCTTCACACGGCCTCAAGGTACGCAGTTCTAAACAGCCTTACATTCCATGCTGGTGTGCCCAGGCCCCCACCCACCCGCAGGGAGGAATTTGGGCTCTTCTGAGAAACACCAGTGTGCGTCCCAAGTGAAACCGGGGCGTCTCCCCCAGGACGTCGCCGAACGGCAGTCGGATGCCAGAGGTGTACTTCCAGCCGGAAAAAGAGGGGAAAGGACAGCTTTCCCAGGGACAATTCTGGACCCTTGGGACCATCCAGAATCACCAAGGCCTCAACTTTGCACGGCCTGGGGAACGCTCTTCCGCCTGTCCAGCAATCCCCACGTCAAAACCTTTCTCGGCAGAGGCAGGCACTCTCTCCCTTGTACTAGATAGCTCGGCAGAGCCTTCCGAGAAACATGCTGCGTCATTCAGCTTGAACGTGGGACGCGGAGGGGAGAGGACGCTTTCTCCCCGTTTGCAGGCGCCTTGCGCTTGGCTTCACAGCTGCCTGGAACAGCACTAGCGGCCCGACGTCTCTGCACGGCAGGACTGTCGTTGTGGGCCGAGGCTGCGTGTTCTCCCAAAGCGAAAACCGTGCTGGCAATCCCTTTCTAGGAACTCCTCCCACGGCTCCCCAGGTTCGGCTCCGGCCGAACGAAAGGTGAGCTCGGGCCTCAAGGTGAAGTTCCAGTGTTTCACGTCAGGGGGCTTGGGTGTGCAGGGGTCTCCAATGAGGCCATACTCCACCACGGAGTGCCTTAACCCTGCGACGCCCCTGGGGACACACAGGGTAGGAGCCCATTCACCAGTTTCGCAGGATGACCTCTCTCCGTGCCGGAACGGCGGCCTCTGGCTTCTGAGGAACCTTAGCGTAAGCAGGCCCCTGGAGACAGCTCTTCGCTTTCATAGCTAGGGCAGTGTACTCCTCTCTGGGTTGCCCAGGTAGAGTGGCCCAGTCGTCAGAGAGACTGGCGAAAGCAGCGCTGGGCGGACTCCCTTTGCCAGTCAGTCGCACGGCCTCCTTGACTGAGAGAGAACTGCAGTGCCAAAAGACACCGCGCTGACGACTGGCTCCAGGAAGAGACTCGGGACAGCACTCTCACAGAAGCGAAAGCTAGGCTGTGGGCCCAGCCTGAGGAGCAGTACGTACGTGCGCCACACTGCTTTACACAGCTAGGCGTGAGCCGGAGAGCCTTGGTCACTGAGGCCTACCTGAGGTACTGCCATACTTACCCAGTAGATCCCACGCAGAGGTCCCTGTGCCCAAAAGGGCCTCCACGGAAGGGCCCTGTTCCTCCCGTTGTGTTTCCTTGAGGTAATCAGAAACCGCTGAGGATACCTGTAGGAGCTCAGGTATGAAGCTGGGCGACCCTGGCCAAACCTGGTTCCCCTCCGTGGTAGACGAGACAGTGGCGGGTCCTAAGCTGCCTGAGGCACACTCCTCGCGCGCACCTTCTCTTTGCTGCCGGAAGGCCTCACATAAGAAGTCTGAGTTGACTCGTGACGGAAGAAGTCTGAGTTGACTCGTGTGAGGCCTGCTGCTCTCAGTTCCTTGCTGGGAGCTTCAGCAGGAGCGCTCTGGAGCTCGCCGGCAGAAGAATTGTGAGTCCCCCCGCCCCACCCCGGCCTCGAGCAAAAGTCCAGATTTCCCCCGTTAGGAACACCTCGGAGCGCCAGAGGGAGCGGAGGGGCATGCGTTAACGGAATGCTTCAACCGTGGAAGGTATTTCACGAGACACTGTGCACTCACGTTCGTTGTAACAACTGTCAGAGGACCCTCACCGTATGCCTTCCAACTCCTCGGCTGTGTTGGAGCCCCAGGAAGTAAATGCGTTCGTTTGACTAAGCTCCGTGAATGTGCAACGGTGATGGCGAAGCGCTGCCCTGTTCGCTCGAAAGCTCTCGTTCGTGCGGCCTTCACACGGCCTCAAGGTACGCAGTTCTAAACAGCCTTACATTCCATGCTGGTGTGCCCAGGCCCCCACCCACCCGCAGGGAGGAATTTGGGCTCTTCTGAGAAACACCAGTGTGCGTCCCAAGTGAAACCGGGGCGTCTCCCCCAGGACGTCGCCGAACGGCAGTCGGATGCCAGAGGTGTACTTCCAGCCGGAAAAAGAGGGGAAAGGACAGCTTTCCCAGGGACAATTCTGGACCCTTGGGACCATCCAGAATCACCAAGGCCTCAACTTTGCACGGCCTGGGGAACGCTCTTCCGCCTGTCCAGCAATCCCCACGTCAAAACCTTTCTCGGCAGAGGCAGGCACTCTCTCCCTTGTACTAGATAGCTCGGCAGAGCCTTCCGAGAAACATGCTGCGTCATTCAGCTTGAACGTGGGACGCGGAGGGGAGAGGACGCTTTCTCCCCGTTTGCAGGCGCCTTGCGCTTGGCTTCACAGCTGCCTGGAACAGCACTAGCGGCCCGACGTCTCTGCACGGCAGGACTGTCGTTGTGGGCCGAGGCTGCGTGTTCTCCCAAAGCGAAAACCGTGCTGGCAATCCCTTTCTAGGAACTCCTCCCACGGCTCCCCAGGTTCGGCTCCGGCCGAACGAAAGGTGACCTCGGGCCTCAAGGTGAAGTTCCAGTGTTTCACGTCAGGGGGCTTGGGTGTGCAGGGGTCTCCAATGAGGCCATACTCCACCACGGAGTGCCTTAACCCTGCGACGCCCCTGGGGACACACAGGGTAGGAGCCCATTCACCAGTTTCGCAGGATGACCTCTCTCCGTGCCGGAACGGCGGCCTCTGGCTTCTGAGGAACCTTAGCGTAAGCAGGCCCCTGGAGACAGCTCTTCGCTTTCATAGCTAGGGCAGGGTACTCCTCTCTGGGTTGCCCAGGTAGAGTGGCCCAGTCGTCAGAGAGACTGGCGAAAGCAGCGCTGGGCGGACTCCCTTTGCCAGTCAGTCGCACGGCCTCCTTGACTGAGAGAGAACTGCAGTGCCAAAAGACACCGCGCTGACGACTGGCTCCAGGAAGAGACTCGGGACAGCACTCTCACAGAAGCGAAAGCTAGGCTGTGGGCCCAGCCTGAGGAGCAGTACGTACGTGCGCCACACTGCTTTACACAGCTAGGCGTGAGCCGGAGAGCCTTGGTCACTGAGGCCTACCTGAGGTACTGCCATACTTACCCAGTAGATCCCACGCAGAGGTCCCTGTGCCCAAAAGGGCCTCCACGGAAGGGCCCTGTTCCTCCCGTTGTGTTTCCTTGAGGTAATCAGAAACCGCTGAGGATACCTGTAGGAGCTCAGGTATGAAGCTGGGCGACCCTGGCCAAACCTGGTTCCCCTCCGTGGTAGACGAGACAGTGGCGGGTCCTAAGCTGCCTGAGGCACACTCCTCGCGCGCACCTTCTCTTTGCTGCCGGAAGGCCTCACATAAGAAGTCTGAGTTGACTCGTGACGGAAGAAGTCTGAGTTGACTCGTGTGAGGCCTGCTGCTCTCAGTTCCTTGCTGGGAGCTTCAGCAGGAGCGCTCTGGAGCTCGCCGGCAGAAGAATTGTGAGTCCCCCCGCCCCACCCCGGCCTCGAGCAAAAGTCCAGATTTCCCCCGTTAGGAACACCTCGGAGCGCCAGAGGGAGCGGAGGGGCATGCGTTAACGGAATGCTTCAACCGTGGAAGGTATTTCACGAGACACTGTGCACTCACGTTCGTTGTAACAACTGTCAGAGGGCCCTCACCGTATGCCTTCCAACTCCTCGGCTGTGTTGGAGCCCCAGGAAGTAAATGCGTTCGTTTGACTAAGCTCCGTGAATGTGCAACGGTGATGGCGAAGCGCTGCCCTGTTCGCTCGAAAGCTCTCGTTCGTGCGGCCTTCACACGGCCTCAAGGTACGCAGTTCTAAACAGCCTTACATTCCATGCTGGTGTGCCCAGGCCCCCACCCACCCGCAGGGAGGAATTTGGGCTCTTCTGAGAAACACCAGTGTGCGTCCCAAGTGAAACCGGGGCGTCTCCCCCAGGACGTCGCCGAACGGCAGTCGGATGCCAGAGGTGTACTTCCAGCCGGAAAAAGAGGGGAAAGGACAGCTTTCCCAGGGACAATTCTGGACCCTTGGGACCATCCAGAATCACCAAGGCCTCAACTTTGCACGGCCTGGGGAACGCTCTTCCGCCTGTCCAGCAATCCCCACGTCAAAACCTTTCTCGGCAGAGGCAGGCACTCTCTCCCTTGTACTAGATAGCTCGGCAGAGCCTTCCGAGAAACATGCTGCGTCATTCAGCTTGAACGTGGGACGCGGAGGGGAGAGGACGCTTTCTCCCCGTTTGCAGGCGCCTTGCGCTTGGCTTCACAGCTGCCTGGAACAGCACTAGCGGCCCGACGTCTCTGCACGGCAGGACTGTCGTTGTGGGCCGAGGCTGCGTGTTCTCCCAAAGCGAAAACCGTGCTGGCAATCCCTTTCTAGGAACTCCTCCCACGGCTCCCCAGGTTCGGCTCCGGCCGAACGAAAGGTGACCTCGGGCCTCAAGGTGAAGTTCCAGTGTTTCACGTCAGGGGGCTTGGGTGTGCAGGGGTCTCCAATGAGGCCATAGTCCACCACGGAGTGCCTTAACCCTGCGACGCCCCTGGGGACACACAGGGTAGGAGCCCATTCACCAGTTTCGCAGGATGACCTCTCTCCGTGCCGGAACGGCGGCCTCTGGCTTCTGAGGAACCTTAGCGTAAGCAGGCCCCTGGAGACAGCTCTTCGCTTTCATAGCTAGGGCAGGGTACTCCTCCCTGGGTTGCCCAGGTAGAGTGGCCCAGTCGTCAGAGAGACTGGCGAAAGCAGCGCTGGGCGGACTCCCTTTGCCAGTCAGTCGCACGGCCTCCTTGACTGAGAGAGAACTGCAGTGCCAAAAGACACCGCGCTGACGACTGGCTCCAGGAAGAGACTCGGGACAGCACTCTCACAGAAGCGAAAGCTAGGCTGTGGGCCCAGCCTGAGGAGCAGTACGTACGTGCGCCACACTGCTTTACACAGCTAGGCGTGAGCCGGAGAGCCTTGGTCACTGAGGCCTACCTGAGGTACTGCCATACTTACCCAGTAGATCCCACGCAGAGGTCCCTGTGCCCAAAAGGGCCTCCACGGAAGGGCCCTGTTCCTCCCGTTGTGTTTCCTTGAGGTAATCAGAAACCGCTGAGGATACCTGTAGGAGCTCAGGTATGAAGCTGGGCGACCCTGGCCAAACCTGGTTCCCCTCCGTGGTAGACGAGACAGTGGCGGGTCCTAAGCTGCCTGAGGCACACTCCTCGCGCGCACCTTCTCTTTGCTGCCGGAAGGCCTCACATAAGAAGTCTGAGTTGACTCGTGACGGAAGAAGTCTGAGTTGACTCGTGTGAGGCCTGCTGCTCTCAGTTCCTTGCTGGGAGCTTCAGCAGGAGCGCTCTGGAGCTCGCCGGCAGAAGAATTGTGAGTCCCCCCGCCCCACCCCGGCCTCGAGCAAAAGTCCAGATTTCCCCCGTTAGGAACACCTCGGAGCGCCAGAGGGAGCGGAGGGGCATGCGTTAACGGAATGCTTCAACCGTGGAAGGTATTTCACGAGACACTGTGCACTCACGTTCGTTGTAACAACTGTCAGAGGGCCCTCACTGTATGCCTTCCAACTCCTCGGCTGTGTTGGAGCCCCAGGAAGTAAATGCGTTCGTTTGACTAAGCTCCGTGAATGTGCAACGGTGATGGCGAAGCGCTGCCCTGTTCGCTCGAAAGCTCTCGTTCGTGCGGCCTTCACACGGCCTCAAGGTACGCAGTTCTAAACAGCCTTACATTCCATGCTGGTGTGCCCAGGCCCCCACCCACCCGCAGGGAGGAATTTGGGCTCTTCTGAGAAACACCAGTGTGCGTCCCAAGTGAAACCGGGGCGTCTCCCCCAGGACGTCGCCGAACGGCAGTCGGATGCCAGAGGTGTACTTCCAGCCGGAAAAAGAGGGGAAAGGACAGCTTTCCCAGGGACAATTCTGGACCCTTGGGACCATCCAGAATCACCAAGGCCTCAACTTTGCACGGCCTGGGGAACGCTCTTCCGCCTGTCCAGCAATCCCCACGTCAAAACCTTTCTCGGCAGAGGCAGGCACTCTCTCCCTTGTACTAGATAGCTCGGCAGAGCCTTCCGAGAAACATGCTGCGTCATTCAGCTTGAACGTGGGACGCGGAGGGGAGAGGACGCTTTCTCCCCGTTTGCAGGCGCCTTGCGCTTGGCTTCACAGCTGCCTGGAACAGCACTAGCGGCCCGACGTCTCTGCACGGCAGGACTGTCGTTGTGGGCCGAGGCTGCGTGTTCTCCCAAAGCGAAAACCGTGCTGGCAATCCCTTTCTAGGAACTCCTCCCACGGCTCCCCAGGTTCGGCTCCGGCCGAACGAAAGGTGACCTCGGGCCTCAAGGTGAAGTTCCAGTGTTTCACGTCAGGGGGCTTGGGTGTGCAGGGGTCTCCAATGAGGCCATACTCCACCACGGAGTGCCTTAACCCTGCGACGCCCCTGGGGACACACAGGGTAGGAGCCCATTCACCAGTTTCGCAGGATGACCTCTCTCCGTGCCGGAACGGCGGCCTCTGGCTTCTGAGGAACCTTAGCGTAAGCAGGCCCCTGGAGACAGCTCTTCGCTTTCATAGCTAGGGCAGGGTACTCCTCTCTGGGTTGCCCAGGTAGAGTGGCCCAGTCGTCAGAGAGACTGGCGAAAGCAGCGCTGGGCGGACTCCCTTTGCCAGTCAGTCGCACGGCCTCCTTGACTGAGAGAGAACTGCAGTGCCAAAAGACACCGCGCTGACGACTGGCTCCAGGAAGAGACTCGGGACAGCACTCTCACAGAAGCGAAAGCTAGGCTGTGGGCCCAGCCTGAGGAGCAGTACGTACGTGCGCCACACTGCTTTACACAGCTAGGCGTGAGCCGGAGAGCCTTGGTCACTGAGGCCTACCTGAGGTACTGCCATACTTACCCAGTAGATCCCACGCAGAGGTCCCTGTGCCCAAAAGGGCCTCCACGGAAGGGCCCTGTTCCTCCCGTTGTGTTTCCTTGAGGTAATCAGAAACCGCTGAGGATACCTGTAGGAGCTCAGGTATGAAGCTGGGCGACCCTGGCCAAACCTGGTTCCCCTCCGTGGTAGACGAGACAGTGGCGGGTCCTAAGCTGCCTGAGGCACACTCCTCGCGCGCACCTTCTCTTTGCTGCCGGAAGGCCTCACATAAGAAGTCTGAGTTGACTCGTGACAGAAGAAGTCTGAGTTGACTCGTGTGAGGCCTGCTGCTCTCAGTTCCTTGCTGGGAGCTTCAGCAGGAGCGCTCTGGAGCTCGCCGGCAGAAGAATTGTGAGTCCCCCCGCCCCACCCCGGCCTCGAGCAAAAGTCCAGATTTCCCCCGTTAGGAACACCTCGGAGCGCCAGAGGGAGCGGAGGGGCATGCGTTAACGGAATGCTTCAACCGTGGAAGGTATTTCACGAGACACTGTGCACTCACGTTCGTTGTAACAACTGTCAGAGGGCCCTCACCGTATGCCTTCCAACTCCTCGGCTGTGTTGGAGCCCCAGGAAGTAAATGCGTTCGTTTGACTAAGCTCCGTGAATGTGCAACGGTGATGGCGAAGCGCTGCCCTGTTCGCTCGAAAGCTCTCGTTCGTGCGGCCTTCACACGGCCTCAAGGTACGCAGTTCTAAACAGCCTTACATTCCATGCTGGTGTGCCCAGGCCCCCACCCACCCGCAGGGAGGAATTTGGGCTCTTCTGAGAAACACCAGTGTGCGTCCCAAGTGAAACCGGGGCGTCTCCCCCAGGACGTCGCCGAACGGCAGTCGGATGCCAGAGGTGTACTTCCAGCCGGAAAAAGAGGGGAAAGGACAGCTTTCCCAGGGACAATTCTGGACCCTTGGGACCATCCAGAATCACCAAGGCCTCAACTTTGCACGGCCTGGGGAACGCTCTTCCGCCTGTCCAGCAATCCCCACGTCAAAACCTTTCTCGGCAGAGGCAGGCACTCTCTCCCTTGTACTAGATAGCTCGGCAGAGCCTTCCGAGAAACATGCTGCGTCATTCAGCTTGAACGTGGGACGCGGAGGGGAGAGGACGCTTTCTCCCCGTTTGCAGGCGCCTTGCGCTTGGCTTCACAGCTGCCTGGAACAGCACTAGCGGCCCGACGTCTCTGCACGGCAGGACTGTCGTTGTGGGCCGAGGCTGCGTGTTCTCCCAAAGCGAAAACCGTGCTGGCAATCCCTTTCTAGGAACTCCTCCCACGGCTCCCCAGGTTCGGCTCCGGCCGAACGAAAGGTGACCTCGGGCCTCAAGGTGAAGTTCCAGTGTTTCACGTCAGGGGGCTTGGGTGTGCAGGGGTCTCCAATGAGGCCATACTCCACCACGGAGTGCCTTAACCCTGCGACGCCCCTGGGGACACACAGGGTAGGAGCCCATTCACCAGTTTCGCAGGATGACCTCTCTCCGTGCCGGAACGGCGGCCTCTGGCTTCTGAGGAACCTTAGCGTAAGCAGGCCCCTGGAGACAGCTCTTCGCTTTCATAGCTAGGGCAGTGTACTCCTCTCTGGGTTGCCCAGGTAGAGTGGCCCAGTCGTCAGAGAGACTGGCGAAAGCAGCGCTGGGCGGACTCCCTTTGCCAGTCAGTCGCACGGCCTCCTTGACTGAGAGAGAACTGCAGTGCCAAAAGACACCGCGCTGACGACTGGCTCCAGGAAGAGACTCGGGACAGCACTCTCACAGAAGCGAAAGCTAGGCTGTGGGCCCAGCCTGAGGAGCAGTACGTACGTTCGCCACACTGCTTTACACAGCTAGGCGTGAGCCGGAGAGCCTTGGTCACTGAGGCCTACCTGAGGTACTGCCATACTTACCCAGTAGATCCCACGCAGATGTCCCTGTGCCCAAAAGGGCCTCCACGGAAGGGCCCTGTTCCTCCCGTTGTGTTTCCTTGAGGTAATCAGAAACCGCTGAGGATACCTGTAGGAGCTCAGGTATGAAGCTGGGCGACCCTGGCCAAACCTGGTTCCCCTCCGTGGTAGACGAGACAGTGGCGGGTCCTAAGCTGCCTGAGGCACACTCCTCGCGCGCACCTTCTCTTTGCTGCCGGAAGGCCTCACATAAGAAGTCTGAGTTGACTCGTGACAGAAGAAGTCTGAGTTGACTCGTGTGAGGCCTGCTGCTCTCAGTTCCTTGCTGGGAGCTTCAGCAGGAGCGCCCTGGAGCTCGCCGGCAGAAGAATTGTGAGTCCCCCCGCCCCACCCCGGCCTCGAGCCAAAGTCCAGATTTCCCCCGTTAGGAACACCTCGGAGCGCCAGAGGGAGCGGAGGGGCATGCGTTAACGGAATGCTTCAACCGTGGAAGGTATTTCACGAGACACTGTGCACTCACGTTCGTTGTAACAACTGTCAGAGGGCCCTCACCGTATGCCTTCCAACTCCTCGGCTGTGTTGGAGCCCCAGGAAGTAAATGCGTTCGTTTGACTAAGCTCCGTGAATGTGCAACGGTGATGGCGAAGCGCTGCCCTGTTCGCTCGAAAGCTCTCGTTCGTGCGGCCTTCACACGGCCTCAAGGTACGCAGTTCTAAACAGCCTTACATTCCATGCTGGTGTGCCCAGGCCCCCACCCACCCGCAGGGAGGAATTTGGGCTCTTCTGAGAAACACCAGTGTGCGTCCCAAGTGAAACCGGGGCGTCTCCCCCAGGACGTCGCCGAACGGCAGTCGGATGCCAGAGGTGTACTTCCAGCCGGAAAAAGAGGGGAAAGGACAGCTTTCCCAGGGACAATTCTGGACCCTTGGGACCATCCAGAATCACCAAGGCCTCAACTTTGCACGGCCTGGGGAACGCTCTTCCGCCTGTCCAGCAATCCCCACGTCAAAACCTTTCTCGGCAGAGGCAGGCACTCTCTCCCTTGTACTAGATAGCTCGGCAGAGCCTTCCGAGAAACATGCTGCGTCATTCAGCTTGAACGTGGGACGCGGAGGGGAGAGGACGCTTTCTCCCCGTTTGCAGGCGCCTTGCGCTTGGCTTCACAGCTGCCTGGAACAGCACTAGCGGCCCGACGTCTCTGCACGGCAGGACTGTCGTTGTGGGCCGAGGCTGCGTGTTCTCCCAAAGCGAAAACCGTGCTGGCAATCCCTTTCTAGGAACTCCTCCCACGGCTCCCCAGGTTCGGCTCCGGCCGAACGAAAGGTGAGCTCGGGCCTCAAGGTGAAGTTCCAGTGTTTCACGTCAGGGGGCTTGGGTGTGCAGGGGTCTCCAATGAGGCCATACTCCACCACGGAGTGCCTTAACCCTGCGACGCCCCTGGGGACACACAGGGTAGGAGCCCATTCACCAGTTTCGCAGGATGACCTCTCTCCGTGCCGGAACGGCGGCCTCTGGCTTCTGAGGAACCTTAGCGTAAGCAGGCCCCTGGAGACAGCTCTTCGCTTTCATAGCTAGGGCAGTGTACTCCTCTCTGGGTTGCCCAGGTAGAGTGGCCCAGTCGTCAGAGAGACTGGCGAAAGCAGCGCTGGGCGGACTCCCTTTGCCAGTCAGTCGCACGGCCTCCTTGACTGAGAGAGAACTGCAGGGCCAAAAGACACCGCGCTGACGACTGGCTCCAGGAAGAGACTCGGGACAGCACTCTCACAGAAGCGAAAGCTAGGCTGTGGGCCCAGCCTGAGGAGCAGTACGTACGTGCGCCACACTGCTTTACACAGCTAGGCGTGAGCCGGAGAGCCTTGGTCACTGAGGCCTACCTGAGGTACTGCCATACTTACCCAGTAGATCCCACGCAGAGGTCCCTGTGCCCAAAAGGGCCTCCACGGAAGGGCCCTGTTCCTCCCGTTGTGTTTCCTTGAGGTAATCAGAAACCGCTGAGGATACCTGTAGGAGCTCAGGTATGAAGCTGGGCGACCCTGGCCAAACCTGGTTCCCCTCCGTGGTAGACGAGACAGTGGCGGGTCCTAAGCTGCCTGAGGCACACTCCTCGCGCGCACCTTCTCTTTGCTGCCGGAAGGCCTCACATAAGAAGTCTGAGTTGACTCGTGACAGAAGAAGTCTGAGTTGACTCGTGTGAGGCCTGCTGCTCTCAGTTCCTTGCTGGGAGCTTCAGCAGGAGCGCCCTGGAGCTCGCCGGCAGAAGAATTGTGAGTCCCCCCGCCCCACCCCGGCCTCGAGCCAAAGTCCAGATTTCCCCCGTTAGGAACACCTCGGAGCGCCAGAGGGAGCGGAGGGGCATGCGTTAACGGAATGCTTCAACCGTGGAAGGTATTTCACGAGACACTGTGCACTCACGTTCGTTGTAACAACTGTCAGAGGGCCCTCACCGTATGCCTTCCAACTCCTCGGCTGTGTTGGAGCCCCAGGAAGTAAATGCGTTCGTTTGACTAAGCTCCGTGAATGTGCAACGGTGATGGCGAAGCGCTGCCCTGTTCGCTCGAAAGCTCTCGTTCGTGCGGCCTTCACACGGCCTCAAGGTACGCAGTTCTAAACAGCCTTACATTCCATGCTGGTGTGCCCAGGCCCCCACCCACCCGCGGGGAGGAATTTGGGCTCTTCTGAGAAACACCAGTGTGCGTCCCAAGTGAAACCGGGGCGTCTCCCCCAGGACGTCGCCGAACGGCAGTCGGATGCCAGAGGTGTACTTCCAGCCGGAAAAAGAGGGGAAAGGACAGCTTTCCCAGGGACAATTCTGGACCCTTGGGACCATCCAGAATCACCAAGGCCTCAACTTTGCACGGCCTGGGGAACGCTCTTCCGCCTGTCCAGCAATCCCCACGTCAAAACCTTTCTCGGCAGAGGCAGGCACTCTCTCCCTTGTACTAGATAGCTCGGCAGAGCCTTCCGAGAAACATGCTGCGTCATTCAGCTTGAACGTGGGACGCGGAGGGGAGAGGACGCTTTCTCCCCGTTTGCAGGCGCCTTGCGCTTGGCTTCACAGCTGCCTGGAACAGCACTAGCGGCCCGACGTCTCTGCACGGCAGGACTGTCGTTGTGGGCCGAGGCTGCGTGTTCTCCCAAAGCGAAAACCGTGCTGGCAATCCCTTTCTAGGAACTCCTCCCACGGCTCCCCAGGTTCGGCTCCGGCCGAACGAAAGGTGACCTCGGGCCTCAAGGTGAAGTTCCAGTGTTTCACGTCAGGGGGCTTGGGTGTGCAGGGGTCTCCAATGAGGCCATACTCCACCACGGAGTGCCTTAACCCTGCGACGCCCCTGGGGACACACAGGGTAGGAGCCCATTCACCAGTTTCGCAGGATGACCTCTCTCCGTGCCGGAACGGCGGCCTCTGGCTTCTGAGGAACCTTAGCGTAAGCAGGCCCCTGGAGACAGCTCTTCGCTTTCATAGCTAGGGCAGTGTACTCCTCTCTGGGTTGCCCAGGTAGAGTGGCCCAGTCGTCAGAGAGACTGGCGAAAGCAGCGCTGGGCGGACTCCCTTTGCCAGTCAGTCGCACGGCCTCCTTGACTGAGAGAGAACTGCAGGGCCAAAAGACACCGCGCTGACGACTGGCTCCAGGAAGAGACTCGGGACAGCACTCTCACAGAAGCGAAAGCTAGGCTGTGGGCCCAGCCTGAGGAGCAGTACGTACGTGCGCCACACTGCTTTACACAGCTAGGCGTGAGCCGGAGAGCCTTGGTCACTGAGGCCTACCTGAGGTACTGCCATACTTACCCAGTAGATCCCACGCAGAGGTCCCTGTGCCCAAAAGGGCCTCCACGGAAGGGCCCTGTTCCTCCCGTTGTGTTTCCTTGAGGTAATCAGAAACCGCTGAGGATACCTGTAGGAGCTCAGGTATGAAGCTGGGCGACCCTGGCCAAACCTGGTTCCCCTCCGTGGTAGACGAGACAGTGGCGGGTCCTAAGCTGCCTGAGGCACACTCCTCGCGCGCACCTTCTCTTTGCTGCCGGAAGGCCTCACATAAGAAGTCTGAGTTGACTCGTGACGGAAGAAGTCTGAGTTGACTCGTGTGAGGCCTGCTGCTCTCAGTTCCTTGCTGGGAGCTTCAGCAGGAGCGCTCTGGAGCTCGCCGGCAGAAGAATTGTGAGTCCCCCCGCCCCACCCCGGCCTCGAGCCAAAGTCCAGATTTCCCCCGTTAGGAACACCTCGGAGCGCCAGAGGGAGCGGAGGGGCATGCGTTAACGGAATGCTTCAACCGTGGAAGGTATTTCACGAGACACTGTGCACTCACGTTCGTTGTAACAACTGTCAGAGGGCCCTCACCGTATGCCTTCCAACTCCTCGGCTGTGTTGGAGCCCCAGGAAGTAAATGCGTCCGTTTGACTAAGCTCCGTGAATGTGCAACGGTGATGGCGAAGCGCTGCCCTGTTCGCTCGAAAGCTCTCGTTCGTGCGGCCTTCACACGGCCTCAAGGTACGCAGTTCTAAACAGCCTTACATTCCATGCTGGTGTGCCCAGGCCCCCACCCACCCGCAGGGAGGAATTTGGGCTCTTCTGAGAAACACCAGTGTGCGTCCCAAGTGAAACCGGGGCGTCTCCCCCAGGACGTCGCCGAACGGCAGTCGGATGCCAGAGGTGTACTTCCAGCCGGAAAAAGAGGGAAGAGGACAGCTTTCCCAGGGACAATTCTGGACCCTTGGGACCATCCAGAATCACCAAGGCCTCAACTTTGCACGGCCTGGGGAACGCTCTTCCGCCTGTCCAGCAATCCCCACGTCAAAACCTTTCTCGGCAGAGGCAGGCACTCTCTCCCTTGTACTAGATAGCTCGGCAGAGCCTTCCGAGAAACATGCTGCGTCATTCAGCTTGAACGTGGGACGCGGAGGGGAGAGGACGCTTTCTCCCCGTTTGCAGGCGCCTTGCGCTTGGCTTCACAGCTGCCTGGAACAGCACTAGCGGCCCGACGTCTCTGCACGGCAGGACTGTCGTTGTGGGCCGAGGCTGCGTGTTCTCCCAAAGCGAAAACCGTGCTGGCAATCCCTTTCTAGGAACTCCTCCCACGGCTCCCCAGGTTCGGCTCCGGCCGAACGAAAGGTGACCTCGGGCCTCAAGGTGAAGTTCCAGTGTTTCACGTCAGGGGGCTTGGGTGTGCAGGGGTCTCCAATGAGGCCATACTCCACCACGGAGTGCCTTAACCCTGCGACGCCCCTGGGGACACACAGGGTAGGAGCCCATTCACCAGTTTCGCAGGATGACCTCTCTCCGTGCCGGAACGGCGGCCTCTGGCTTCTGAGGAACCTTAGCGTAAGCAGGCCCCTGGAGACAGCTCTTCGCTTTCATAGCTAGGGCAGTGTACTCCTCTCTGGGTTGCCCAGGTAGAGTGGCCCAGTCGTCAGAGAGACTGGCGAAAGCAGCGCTGGGCGGACTCCCTTTGCCAGTCAGTCGCACGGCCTCCTTGACTGAGAGAGAACTGCAGTGCCAAAAGACACCGCGCTGACGACTGGCTCCAGGAAGAGACTCGGGACAGCACTCTCACAGAAGCGAAAGCTAGGCTGTGGGCCCAGCCTGAGGAGCAGTACGTACGTGCGCCACACTGCTTTACACAGCTAGGCGTGAGCCGGAGAGCCTTGGTCACTGAGGCCTACCTGAGGTACTGCCATACTTACCCAGTAGATCCCACGCAGAGGTCCCTGTGCCCAAAAGGGCCTCCACGGAAGGGCCCTGTTCCTCCCGTTGTGTTTCCTGGAGGTAATCAGAAACCGCTGAGGATACCTGTAGGAGCTCAGGTATGAAGCTGGGCGACCCTGGCCAAACCTGGTTCCCCTCCGTGGTAGACGAGACAGTGGCGGGTCCTAAGCTGCCTGAGGCACACTCCTCGCGCGCACCTTCTCTTTGCTGCCGGAAGGCCTCACATAAGAAGTCTGAGTTGACTCGTGACGGAAGAAGTCTGAGTTGACTCGTGTGAGGCCTGCTGCTCTCAGTTCCTTGCTGGGAGCTTCAGCAGGAGCGCTCTGGAGCTCGCCGGCAGAAGAATTGTGAGTCCCCCCGCCCCACCCCGGCCTCGAGCAAAAGTCCAGATTTCCCCCGTTAGGAACACCTCGGAGCGCCAGAGGGAGCGGAGGGGCATGCGTTAACGGAATGCTTCAACCGTGGAAGGTATTTCACGAGACACTGTGCACTCACGTTCGTTGTAACAACTGTCAGAGGGCCCTCACCGTATGCCTTCCAACTCCTCGGCTGTGTTGGAGCCCCAGGAAGTAAATGCGTTCGTTTGACTAAGCTCCGTGAATGTGCAACGGTGATGGCGAAGCGCTGCCCTGTTCGCTCGAAAGCTCTCGTTCGTGCGGCCTTCACACGGCCTCAAGGTACGCAGTTCTAAACAGCCTTACATTCCATGCTGGTGTGCCCAGGCCCCCACCCACCCGCAGGGAGGAATTTGGGCTCTTCTGAGAAACACCAGTGTGCGTCCCAAGTGAAACCGGGGCGTCTCCCCCAGGACGTCGCCGAACGGCAGTCGGATGCCAGAGGTGTACTTCCAGCCGGAAAAAGAGGGGAAAGGACAGCTTTCCCAGGGACAATTCTGGACCCTTGGGACCATCCAGAATCACCAAGGCCTCAACTTTGCACGGCCTGGGGAACGCTCTTCCGCCTGTCCAGCAATCCCCACGTCAAAACCTTTCTCGGCAGAGGCAGGCACTCTCTCCCTTGTACTAGATAGCTCGGCAGAGCCTTCCGAGAAACATGCTGCGTCATTCAGCTTGAACGTGGGACGCGGAGGGGAGAGGACGCTTTCTCCCCGTTTGCAGGCGCCTTGCGCTTGGCTTCACAGCTGCCTGGAACAGCACTAGCGGCCCGACGTCTCTGCACGGCAGGACTGTCGTTGTGGGCCGAGGCTGCGTGTTCTCCCAAAGCGAAAACCGTGCTGGCAATCCCTTTCTAGGAACTCCTCCCACGGCTCCCCAGGTTCGGCTCCGGCCGAACGAAAGGTGACCTCGGGCCTCAAGGTGAAGTTCCAGTGTTTCACGTCAGGGGGCTTGGGTGTGCAGGGGTCTCCAATGAGGCCATACTCCACCACGGAGTGCCTTAACCCTGCGACGCCCCTGGGGACACACAGGGTAGGAGCCCATTCACCAGTTTCGCAGGATGACCTCTCTCCGTGCCGGAACGGCGGCCTCTGGCTTCTGAGGAACCTTAGCGTAAGCAGGCCCCTGGAGACAGCTCTTCGCTTTCATAGCTAGGGCAGTGTACTCCTCTCTGGGTTGCCCAGGTAGAGTGGCCCAGTCGTCAGAGAGACTGGCGAAAGCAGCGCTGGGCGGACTCCCTTTGCCAGTCAGTCGCACGGCCTCCTTGACTGAGAGAGAACTGCAGTGCCAAAAGACACCGCGCTGACGACTGGCTCCAGGAAGAGACTCGGGACAGCACTCTCACAGAAGCGAAAGCTAGGCTGTGGGCCCAGCCTGAGGAGCAGTACGTACGTTCGCCACACTGCTTTACACAGCTAGGCGTGAGCCGGAGAGCCTTGGTCACTGAGGCCTACCTGAGGTACTGCCATACTTACCCAGTAGATCCCACGCAGAGGTCCCTGTGCCCAAAAGGGCCTCCACGGAAGGGCCCTGTTCCTCCCGTTGTGTTTCCTTGAGGTAATCAGAAACCGCTGAGGATACCTGTAGGAGCTCAGGTATGAAGCTGGGCGACCCTGGCCAAACCTGGTTCCCCTCCGTGGTAGACGAGACAGTGGCGGGTCCTAAGCTGCCTGAGGCACACTCCTCGCGCGCACCTTCTCTTTGCTGCCGGAAGGCCTCACATAAGAAGTCTGAGTTGACTCGTGACGGAAGAAGTCTGAGTTGACTCGTGTGAGGCCTGCTGCTCTCAGTTCCTTGCTGGGAGCTTCAGCAGGAGCGCTCTGGAGCTCGCCGGCAGAAGAATTGTGAGTCCCCCCGCCCCACCCCGGCCTCGAGCAAAAGTCCAGATTTCCCCCGTTAGGAACACCTCGGAGCGCCAGAGGGAGCGGAGGGGCATGCGTTAACGGAATGCTTCGACCGTGGAAGGTATTTCACGAGACACTGTGCACTCACGTTCGTTGTAACAACTGTCAGAGGGCCCTCACTGTATGCCTTCCAACTCCTCGGCTGTGTTGGAGCCCCAGGAAGTAAATGCGTTCGTTTGACTAAGCTCCGTGAATGTGCAACGGTGATGGCGAAGCGCTGCCCTGTTCGCTCGAAAGCTCTCGTTCGTGCGGCCTTCACACGGCCTCAAGGTACGCAGTTCTAAACAGCCTTACATTCCATGCTGGTGTGCCCAGGCCCCCACCCACCCGCAGGGAGGAATTTGGGCTCTTCTGAGAAACACCAGTGTGCGTCCCAAGTGAAACCGGGGCGTCTCCCCCAGGACGTCGCCGAACGGCAGTCGGATGCCAGAGGTGTACTTCCAGCCGGAAAAAGAGGGGAAAGGACAGCTTTCCCAGGGACAATTCTGGACCCTTGGGACCATCCAGAATCACCAAGGCCTCAACTTTGCACGGCCTGGGGAACGCTCTTCCGCCTGTCCAGCAATCCCCACGTCAAAACCTTTCTCGGCAGAGGCAGGCACTCTCTCCCTTGTACTAGATAGCTCGGCAGAGCCTTCCGAGAAACATGCTGCGTCATTCAGCTTGAACGTGGGACGCGGAGGGGAGAGGACGCTTTCTCCCCGTTTGCAGGCGCCTTGCGCTTGGCTTCACAGCTGCCTGGAACAGCACTAGCGGCCCGACGTCTCTGCACGGCAGGACTGTCGTTGTGGGCCGAGGCTGCGTGTTCTCCCAAAGCGAAAACCGTGCTGGCAATCCCTTTCTAGGAACTCCTCCCACGGCTCCCCAGGTTCGGCTCCGGCCGAACGAAAGGTGAGCTCGGGCCTCAAGGTGAAGTTCCAGTGTTTCACGTCAGGGGGCTTGGGTGTGCAGGGGTCTCCAATGAGGCCATACTCCACCACGGAGTGCCTTAACCCTGCGACGCCCCTGGGGACACACAGGGTAGGAGCCCATTCACCAGTTTCGCAGGATGACCTCTCTCCGTGCCGGAACGGCGGCCTCTGGCTTCTGAGGAACCTTAGCGTAAGCAGGCCCCTGGAGACAGCTCTTCGCTTTCATAGCTAGGGCAGTGTACTCCTCTCTGGGTTGCCCAGGTAGAGTGGCCCAGTCGTCAGAGAGACTGGCGAAAGCAGCGCTGGGCGGACTCCCTTTGCCAGTCAGTCGCACGGCCTCCTTGACTGAGAGAGAACTGCAGTGCCAAAAGACACCGCGCTGACGACTGGCTCCAGGAAGAGACTCGGGACAGCACTCTCACAGAAGCGAAAGCTAGGCTGTGGGCCCAGCCTGAGGAGCAGTACGTACGTTCGCCACACTGCTTTACACAGCTAGGCGTGAGCCGGAGAGCCTTGGTCACTGAGGCCTACCTGAGGTACTGCCATACTTACCCAGTAGATCCCACGCAGAGGTCCCTGTGCCCAAAAGGGCCTCCACGGAAGGGCCCTGTTCCTCCCGTTGTGTTTCCTGGAGGTAATCAGAAACCGCTGAGGATACCTGTAGGAGCTCAGGTATGAAGCTGGGCGACCCTGGCCAAACCTGGTTCCCCTCCGTGGTAGACGAGACAGTGGCGGGTCCTAAGCTGCCTGAGGCACACTCCTCGCGCGCACCTTCTCTTTGCTGCCGGAAGGCCTCACATAAGAAGTCTGAGTTGACTCGTGACGGAAGAAGTCTGAGTTGACTCGTGTGAGGCCTGCTGCTCTCAGTTCCTTGCTGGGAGCTTCAGCAGGAGCGCTCTGGAGCTCGCCGGCAGAAGAATTGTGAGTCCCCCCGCCCCACCCCGGCCTCGAGCAAAAGTCCAGATTTCCCCCGTTAGGAACACCTCGGAGCGCCAGAGGGAGCGGAGGGGCATGCGTTAACGGAATGCTTCAACCGTGGAAGGTATTTCACGAGACACTGTGCACTCACGTTCGTTGTAACAACTGTCAAAGGGCCCTCACCGTATGCCTTCCAACTCCTCGGCTGTGTTGGAGCCCCAGGAAGTAAATGCGTTCGTTTGACTAAGCTCCGTGAATGTGCAACGGTGATGGCGAAGCGCTGCCCTGTTCGCTCGAAAGCTCTCGTTCGTGCGGCCTTCACACGGCCTCAAGGTACGCAGTTCTAAACAGCCTTACATTCCATGCTGGTGTGCCCAGGCCCCCACCCACCCGCAGGGAGGAATTTGGGCTCTTCTGAGAAACACCAGTGTGCGTCCCAAGTGAAACCGGGGCGTCTCCCCCAGGACGTCGCCGAACGGCAGTCGGATGCCAGAGGTGTACTTCCAGCCGGAAAAAGAGGGAAAAGGACAGCTTTCCCAGGGACAATTCTGGACCCTTGGGACCATCCAGAATCACCAAGGCCTCAACTTTGCACGGCCTGGGGAACGCTCTTCCGCCTGTCCAGCAATCCCCACGTCAAAACCTTTCTCGGCAGAGGCAGGCACTCTCTCCCTTGTACTAGATAGCTCGGCAGAGCCTTCCGAGAAACATGCTGCGTCATTCAGCTTGAACGTGGGACGCGGAGGGGAGAGGACGCTTTCTCCCCGTTTGCAGGCGCCTTGCGCTTGGCTTCACAGCTGCCTGGAACAGCACTAGCGGCCCGACGTCTCTGCACGGCAGGACTGTCGTTGTGGGCCGAGGCTGCGTGTTCTCCCAAAGCGAAAACCGTGCTGGCAATCCCTTTCTAGGAACTCCTCCCACGGCTCCCCAGGTTCGGCTCCGGCCGAACGAAAGGTGACCTCGGGCCTCAAGGTGAAGTTCCAGTGTTTCACGTCAGGGGACTTGGGTGTGCAGGGGTCTCCAATGAGGCCATACTCCACCACGGAGTGCCTTAACCCTGCGACGCCCCTGGGGACACACAGGGTAGGAGCCCATTCACCAGTTTCGCAGGATGACCTCTCTCCGTGCCGGAACGGCGGCCTCTGGCTTCTGAGGAACCTTAGCGTAAGCAGGCCCCTGGAGACAGCTCTTCGCTTTCATAGCTAGGGCAGGGTACTCCTCTCTGGGTTGCCCAGGTAGAGTGGCCCAGTCGTCAGAGAGACTGGCGAAAGCAGCGCTGGGCGGACTCCCTTTGCCAGTCAGTCGCACGGCCTCCTTGACTGAGAGAGAACTGCAGTGCCAAAAGACACCGCGCTGACGACTGGCTCCAGGAAGAGACTCGGGACAGCACTCTCACAGAAGCGAAAGCTAGGCTGTGGGCCCAGCCTGAGGAGCAGTACGTACGTTCGCCACACTGCTTTACACAGCTAGGCGTGAGCCGGAGAGCCTTGGTCACTGAGGCCTACCTGAGGTACTGCCATACTTACCCAGTAGATCCCACGCAGAGGTCCCTGTGCCCAAAAGGGCCTCCACGGAAGGGCCCTGTTCCTCCCGTTGTGTTTCCTGGAGGTAATCAGAAACCGCTGAGGATACCTGTAGGAACTCAGGTATGAAGCTGGGCGACCCTGGCCAAACCTGGTTCCCCTCCGTGGTAGACGAGACAGTGGCGGGTCCTAAGCTGCCTGAGGCACACTCCTCGCGCGCACCTTCTCTTTGCTGCCGGAAGGCCTCACATAAGAAGTCTGAGTTGACTCGTGACAGAAGAAGTCTGAGTTGACTCGTGTGAGGCCTGCTGCTCTCAGTTCCTTGCTGGGAGCTTCAGCAGGAGCGCCCTGGAGCTCGCCGGCAGAAGAATTGTGAGTCCCCCCGCCGCACCCCGGCCTCGAGCAAAAGTCCAGATTTCCCCCGTTAGGAACACCTCGGAGCGCCAGAGGGAGCGGAGGGGCATGCGTTAACGGAATGCTTCAACCGTGGAAGGTATTTCACGAGACACTGTGCACTCACGTTCGTTGTAACAACTGTCAAAGGGCCCTCACTGTATGCCTTCCAACTCCTCGGCTGTGTTGGAGCCCCAGGAAGTAAATGCGTTCGTTTGACTAAGCTCCGTGAATGTGCAACGGTGATGGCGAAGCGCTGCCCTGTTCGCTCGAAAGCTCTCGTTCGTGCGGCCTTCACACGGCCTCAAGGTACGCAGTTCTAAACAGCCTTACATTCCATGCTGGTGTGCCCAGGCCCCCACCCACCCGCAGGGAGGAATTTGGGCTCTTCGGAGAAACACCAGTGTGCGTCCCAAGTGAAACCGGGGCGTCTCCCCCAGGACGTCGCCGAACGGCAGTCGGATGCCAGAGGTGTACTTCCAGCCGGAAAAAGAGGGAAAAGGACAGCTTTCCCAGGGACAATTCTGGACCCTTGGGACCATCCAGAATCACCAAGGCCTCAACTTTGCACGGCCTGGGGAACGCTCTTCCGCCTGTCCAGCAATCCCCACGTCAAAACCTTTCTCGGCAGAGGCAGGCACTCTCTCCCTTGTACTAGATAGCTCGGCAGAGCCTTCCGAGAAACATGCTGCGTCATTCAGCTTCAACGTGGGACGCGGAGGGGAGAGGACGCTTTCTCCCCGTTTGCAGGCGCCTTGCGCTTGGCTTCACAGCTGCCTGGAACAGCACTAGCGGCCCGACGTCTCTGCACGGCAGGACTGTCGTTGTGGGCCGAGGCTGCGTGTTCTCCCAAAGCGAAAACCGTGCTGGCAATCCCTTTCTAGGAACTCCTCCCACGGCTCCCCAGGTTCGGCTCCGGCCGAACGAAAGGTGAGCTCGGGCCTCAAGGTGAAGTTCCAGTGTTTCACGTCAGGGGACTTGGGTGTGCAGGGGTCTCCAATGAGGCCATACTCCACCACGGAGTGCCTTAACCCTGCGACGCCCCTGGGGACACACAGGGTAGGAGCCCATTCACCAGTTTCGCAGGATGACCTCTCTCCGTGCCGGAACGGCGGCCTCTGGCTTCTGAGGAACCTTAGCGTAAGCAGGCCCCTGGAGACAGCTCTTCGCTTTCATAGCTAGGGCAGGGTACTCCTCTCTGGGTTGCCCAGGTAGAGTGGCCCAGTCGTCAGAGAGACTGGCGAAAGCAGCGCTGGGCGGACTCCCTTTGCCAGTCAGTCGCACGGCCTCCTTGACTGAGAGAGAACTGCAGTGCCAAAAGACACCGCGCTGACGACTGGCTCCAGGAAGAGACTCGGGACAGCACTCTCACAGAAGCGAAAGCTAGGCTGTGGGCCCAGCCTGAGGAGCAGTACGTACGTTCGCCACACTGCTTTACACAGCTAGGCGTGAGCCGGAGAGCCTTGGTCACCGAGGCCTACCTGAGGTACTGCCATACTTACCCAGTAGATCCCACGCAGAGGTCCCTGTGCCCAAAAGGGCCTCCACGGAAGGGCCCTGTTCCTCCCGTTGTGTTTCCTTGAGGTAATCAGAAACCGCTGAGGATACCTGTAGGAGCTCAGGTATGAAGCTGGGCGACCCTGGCCAAACCTGGTTCCCCTCCGTGGTAGACGAGACAGTGGCGGGTCCTAAGCTGCCTGAGGCACACTCCTCGCGCGCACCTTCTCTTTGCTGCCGGAAGGCCTCACATAAGAAGTCTGAGTTGACTCGTGACAGAAGAAGTCTGAGTTGACTCGTGTGAGGCCTGCTGCTCTCAGTTCCTTGCTGGGAGCTTCAGCAGGAGCGCCCTGGAGCTCGCCGGCAGAAGAATTGTGAGTCCCCCCGCCCCACCCCGGCCTCGAGCAAAAGTCCAGATTTCCCCCGTTAGGAACACCTCGGAGCGCCAGAGGGAGCGGAGGGGCATGCGTTAACGGAATGCTTCAACCGTGGAAGGTATTTCACGAGACACTGTGCACTCACGTTCGTTGTAACAACTGTCAAAGGGCCCTCACTGTATGCCTTCCAACTCCTCGGCTGTGTTGGAGCCCCAGGAAGTAAATGCGTTCGTTTGACTAAGCTCCGTGAATGTGCAACGGTGATGGCGAAGCGCTGCCCTGTTCGCTCGAAAGCTCTCGTTCGTGCGGCCTTCACACGGCCTCAAGGTACGCAGTTCTAAACAGCCTTACATTCCATGCTGGTGTGCCCAGGCCCCCACCCACCCGCGGGGAGGAATTTGGGCTCTTCGGAGAAACACCAGTGTGCGTCCCAAGTGAAACCGGGGCGTCTCCCCCAGGACGTCGCCGAACGGCAGTCGGATGCCAGAGGTGTACTTCCAGCCGGAAAAAGAGGGAAAAGGACAGCTTTCCCAGGGACAATTCTGGACCCTTGGGACCATCCAGAATCACCAAGGCCTCAACTTTGCACGGCCTGGGGAACGCTCTTCCGCCTGTCCAGCAATCCCCACGTCAAAACCTTTCTCGGCAGAGGCAGGCACTCTCTCCCTTGTACTAGATAGCTCGGCAGAGCCTTCCGAGAAACATGCTGCGTCATTCAGCTTCAACGTGGGACGCGGAGGGGAGAGGACGCTTTCTCCCCGTTTGCAGGCGCCTTGCGCTTGGCTTCACAGCTGCCTGGAACAGCACTAGCGGCCCGACGTCTCTGCACGGCAGGACTGTCGTTGTGGGCCGAGGCTGCGTGTTCTCCCAAAGCGAAAACCGTGCTGGCAATCCCTTTCTAGGAACTCCTCCCACGGCTCCCCAGGTTCGGCTCCGGCCGAACGAAAGGTGAGCTCGGGCCTCAAGGTGAAGTTCCAGTGTTTCACGTCAGGGGACTTGGGTGTGCAGGGGTCTCCAATGAGGCCATACTCCACCACGGAGTGCCTTAACCCTGCGACGCCCCTGGGGACACACAGGGTAGGAGCCCATTCACCAGTTTCGCAGGATGACCTCTCTCCGTGCCGGAACGGCGGCCTCTGGCTTCTGAGGAACCTTAGCGTAAGCAGGCCCCTGGAGACAGCTCTTCGCTTTCATAGCTAGGGCAGGGTACTCCTCTCTGGGTTGCCCAGGTAGAGTGGCCCAGTCGTCAGAGAGACTGGCGAAAGCAGCGCTGGGCGGACTCCCTTTGCCAGTCAGTCGCACGGCCTCCTTGACTGAGAGAGAACTGCAGTGCCAAAAGACACCGCGCTGACGACTGGCTCCAGGAAGAGACTCGGGACAGCACTCTCACAGAAGCGAAAGCTAGGCTGTGGGCCCAGCCTGAGGAGCAGTACGTACGTTCGCCACACTGCTTTACACAGCTAGGCGTGAGCCGGAGAGCCTTGGTCACCGAGGCCTACCTGAGGTACTGCCATACTTACCCAGTAGATCCCACGCAGAGGTCCCTGTGCCCAAAAGGGCCTCCACGGAAGGGCCCTGTTCCTCCCGTTGTGTTTCCTTGAGGTAATCAGAAACCGCTGAGGATACCTGTAGGAGCTCAGGTATGAAGCTGGGCGACCCTGGCCAAACCTGGTTCCCCTCCGTGGTAGACGAGACAGTGGCGGGTCCTAAGCTGCCTGAGGCACACTCCTCGCGCGCACCTTCTCTTTGCTGCCGGAAGGCCTCACATAAGAAGTCTGAGTTGACTCGTGACGGAAGAAGTCTGAGTTGACTCGTGTGAGGCCTGCTGCTCTCAGTTCCTTGCTGGGAGCTTCAGCAGGAGCGCCCTGGAGCTCGCCGGCAGAAGAATTGTGAGTCCCCCCGCCCCACCCCGGCCTCGAGCAAAAGTCCAGATTTCCCCCGTTAGGAACACCTCGGAGCGCCAGAGGGAGCGGAGGGGCATGCGTTAACGGAATGCTTCAACCGTGGAAGGTATTTCACGAGACACTGTGCACTCACGTTCGTTGTAACAACTGTCAAAGGGCCCTCACTGTATGCCTTCCAACTCCTCGGCTGTGTTGGAGCCCCAGGAAGTAAATGCGTTCGTTTGACTAAGCTCCGTGAATGTGCAACGGTGATGGCGAAGCGCTGCCCTGTTCGCTCGAAAGCTCTCGTTCGTGCGGCCTTCACACGGCCTCAAGGTACGCAGTTCTAAACAGCCTTACATTCCATGCTGGTGTGCCCAGGCCCCCACCCACCCGCGGGGAGGAATTTGGGCTCTTCTGAGAAACACCAGTGTGCGTCCCAAGTGAAACCGGGGCGTCTCCCCCAGGACGTCGCCGAACGGCAGTCGGATGCCAGAGGTGTACTTCCAGCCGGAAAAAGAGGGAAAAGGACAGCTTTCCCAGGGACAATTCTGGACCCTTGGGACCATCCAGAATCACCAAGGCCTCAACTTTGCACGGCCTGGGGAACGCTCTTCCGCCTGCCCAGCAATCCCCACGTCAAAACCTTTCTCGGCAGACGCAGGCACTCTCTCCCTTGTACTAGATAGCTCGGCAGAGCCTTCCGAGAAACATGCTGCGTCATTCAGCTTCAACGTGGGACGCGGAGGGGAGAGGACGCTTTCTCCCCGTTTGCAGGCGCCTTGCGCTTGGCTTCACAGCTGCCTGGAACAGCACTAGCGGCCCGACGTCTCTGCACGGCAGGACTGTCGTTGTGGGCCGAGGCTGCGTGTTCTCCCAAAGCGAAAACCGTGCTGGCAATCCCTTTCTAGGAACTCCTCCCACGGCTCCCCAGGTTCGGCTCCGGCCGAACGAAAGGTGACCTCGGGCCTCAAGGTGAAGTTCCAGTGTTTCACGTCAGGGGGCTTGGGTGTGCAGGGGTCTCCAATGAGGCCATACTCCACCACGGAGTGCCTTAACCCTGCGACGCCCCTGGGGACACACAGGGTAGGAGCCCATTCACCAGTTTCGCAGGATGACCTCTCTCCGTGCCGGAACGGCGGCCTCTGGCTTCTGAGGAACCTTAGCGTAAGCAGGCCCCTGGAGACAGCTCTTCGCTTTCATAGCTAGGGCAGGGTACTCCTCTCTGGGTTGCCCAGGTAGAGTGGCCCAGTCGTCAGAGAGACTGGCGAAAGCAGCGCTGGGCGGACTCCCTTTGCCAGTCAGTCGCACGGCCTCCTTGACTGAGAGAGAACTGCAGTGCCAAAAGACACCGCGCTGACGACTGGCTCCAGGAAGAGACTCGGGACAGCACTCTCACAGAAGCGAAAGCTAGGCTGTGGGCCCAGCCTGAGGAGCAGTACGTACGTTCGCCACACTGCTTTACACAGCTAGGCGTGAGCCGGAGAGCCTTGGTCACCGAGGCCTACCTGAGGTACTGCCATACTTACCCAGTAGATCCCACGCAGAGGTCCCTGTGCCCAAAAGGGCCTCCACGGAAGGGCCCTGTTCCTCCCGTTGTGTTTCCTTGAGGTAATCAGAAACCGCTGAGGATACCTGTAGGAGCTCAGGTATGAAGCTGGGCGACCCTGGCCAAACCTGGTTCCCCTCCGTGGTAGACGAGACAGTGGCGGGTCCTAAGCTGCCTGAGGCACACTCCTCGCGCGCACCTTCTCTTTGCTGCCGGAAGGCCTCACATAAGAAGTCTGAGTTGACTCGTGACGGAAGAAGTCTGAGTTGACTCGTGTGAGGCCTGCTGCTCTCAGTTCCTTGCTGGGAGCTTCAGCAGGAGCGCCCTGGAGCTCGCCGGCAGAAGAATTGTGAGTCCCCCCGCCCCACCCCGGCCTCGAGCAAAAGTCCAGATTTCCCCCGTTAGGAACACCTCGGAGCGCCAGAGGGAGCGGAGGGGCATGCGTTAACGGAATGCTTCAACCGTGGAAGGTATTTCACGAGACACTGTGCACTCACGTTCGTTGTAACAACTGTCAAAGGGCCCTCACTGTATGCCTTCCAACTCCTCGGCTGTGTTGGAGCCCCAGGAAGTAAATGCGTTCGTTTGACTAAGCTCCGTGAATGTGCAACGGTGATGGCGAAGCGCTGCCCTGTTCGCTCGAAAGCTCTCGTTCGTGCGGCCTTCACACGGCCTCAAGGTACGCAGTTCTAAACAGCCTTACATTCCATGCTGGTGTGCCCAGGCCCCCACCCACCCGCGGGGAGGAATTTGGGCTCTTCGGAGAAACACCAGTGTGCGTCCCAAGTGAAACCGGGGCGTCTCCCCCAGGACGTCGCCGAACGGCAGTCGGATGCCAGAGGTGTACTTCCAGCCGGAAAAAGAGGGAAAAGGACAGCTTTCCCAGGGACAATTCTGGACCCTTGGGACCATCCAGAATCACCAAGGCCTCAACTTTGCACGGCCTGGGGAACGCTCTTCCGCCTGCCCAGCAATCCCCACGTCAAAACCTTTCTCGGCAGAGGCAGGCACTCTCTCCCTTGTACTAGATAGCTCGGCAGAGCCTTCCGAGAAACATGCTGCGTCATTCAGCTTCAACGTGGGACGCGGAGGGGAGAGGACGCTTTCTCCCCGTTTGCAGGCGCCTTGCGCTTGGCTTCACAGCTGCCTGGAACAGCACTAGCGGCCCGACGTCTCTGCACGGCAGGACTGTCGTTGTGGGCCGAGGCTGCGTGTTCTCCCAAAGCGAAAACCGTGCTGGCAATCCCTTTCTAGGAACTCCTCCCACGGCTCCCCAGGTTCGGCTCCGGCCGAACGAAAGGTGACCTCGGGCCTCAAGGTGAAGTTCCAGTGTTTCACGTCAGGGGACTTGGGTGTGCAGGGGTCTCCAATGAGGCCATACTCCACCACGGAGTGCCTTAACCCTGCGACGCCCCTGGGGACACACAGGGTAGGAGCCCATTCACCAGTTTCGCAGGATGACCTCTCTCCGTGCCGGAACGGCGGCCTCTGGCTTCTGAGGAACCTTAGCGTAAGCAGGCCCCTGGAGACAGCTCTTCGCTTTCATAGCTAGGGCAGGGTACTCCTCTCTGGGTTGCCCAGGTAGAGTGGCCCAGTCGTCAGAGAGACTGGCGAAAGCAGCGCTGGGCGGACTCCCTTTGCCAGTCAGTCGCACGGCCTCCTTGACTGAGAGAGAACTGCAGTGCCAAAAGACACCGCGCTGACGACTGGCTCCAGGAAGAGACTCGGGACAGCACTCTCACAGAAGCGAAAGCTAGGCTGTGGGCCCAGCCTGAGGAGCAGTACGTACGTTCGCCACACTGCTTTACACAGCTAGGCGTGAGCCGGAGAGCCTTGGTCACTGAGGCCTACCTGAGGTACTGCCATACTTACCCAGTAGATCCCACGCAGAGGTCCCTGTGCCCAAAAGGGCCTCCACGGAAGGGCCCTGTTCCTCCCGTTGTGTTTCCTTGAGGTAATCAGAAACCGCTGAGGATACCTGTAGGAGCTCAGGTATGAAGCTGGGCGACCCTGGCCAAACCTGGTTCCCCTCCGTGGTAGACGAGACAGTGGCGGGTCCTAAGCTGCCTGAGGCACACTCCTCGCGCGCACCTTCTCTTTGCTGCCGGAAGGCCTCACATAAGAAGTCTGAGTTGACTCGTGACGGAAGAAGTCTGAGTTGACTCGTGTGAGGCCTGCTGCTCTCAGTTCCTTGCTGGGAGCTTCAGCAGGAGCGCCCTGGAGCTCGCCGGCAGAAGAATTGTGAGTCCCCCCGCCCCACCCCGGCCTCGAGCAAAAGTCCAGATTTCCCCCGTTAGGAACACCTCGGAGCGCCAGAGGGAGCGGAGGGGCATGCGTTAACGGAATGCTTCAACCGTGGAAGGTATTTCACGAGACACTGTGCACTCACGTTCGTTGTAACAACTGTCAAAGGGCCCTCACTGTATGCCTTCCAACTCCTCGGCTGTGTTGGAGCCCCAGGAAGTAAATGCGTTCGTTTGACTAAGCTCCGTGAATGTGCAACGGTGATGGCGAAGCGCTGCCCTGTTCGCTCGAAAGCTCTCGTTCGTGCGGCCTTCACACGGCCTCAAGGTACGCAGTTCTAAACAGCCTTACATTCCATGCTGGTGTGCCCAGGCCCCCACCCACCCGCGGGGAGGAATTTGGGCTCTTCGGAGAAACACCAGTGTGCGTCCCAAGTGAAACCGGGGCGTCTCCCCCAGGACGTCGCCGAACGGCAGTCGGATGCCAGAGGTGTACTTCCAGCCGGAAAAAGAGGGAAAAGGACAGCTTTCCCAGGGACAATTCTGGACCCTTGGGACCATCCAGAATCACCAAGGCCTCAACTTTGCACGGCCTGGGGAACGCTCTTCCGCCTGTCCAGCAATCCCCACGTCAAAACCTTTCTCGGCAGAGGCAGGCACTCTCTCCCTTGTACTAGATAGCTCGGCAGAGCCTTCCGAGAAACATGCTGCGTCATTCAGCTTCAACGTGGGACGCGGAGGGGAGAGGACGCTTTCTCCCCGTTTGCAGGCGCCTTGCGCTTGGCTTCACAGCTGCCTGGAACAGCACTAGCGGCCCGACGTCTCTGCACGGCAGGACTGTCGTTGTGGGCCGAGGCTGCGTGTTCTCCCAAAGCGAAAACCGTGCTGGCAATCCCTTTCTAGGAACTCCTCCCACGGCTCCCCAGGTTCGGCTCCGGCCGAACGAAAGGTGAGCTCGGGCCTCAAGGTGAAGTTCCAGTGTTTCACGTCAGGGGGCTTGGGTGTGCAGGGGTCTCCAATGAGGCCATACTCCACCACGGAGTGCCTTAACCCTGCGACGCCCCTGGGGACACACAGGGTAGGAGCCCATTCACCAGTTTCGCAGGATGACCTCTCTCCGTGCCGGAACGGCGGCCTCTGGCTTCTGAGGAACCTTAGCGTAAGCAGGCCCCTGGAGACAGCTCTTCGCTTTCATAGCTAGGGCAGGGTACTCCTCTCTGGGTTGCCCAGGTAGAGTGGCCCAGTCGTCAGAGAGACTGGCGAAAGCAGCGCTGGGCGGACTCCCTTTGCCAGTCAGTCGCACGGCCTCCTTGACTGAGAGAGAACTGCAGTGCCAAAAGACACCGCGCTGACGACTGGCTCCAGGAAGAGACTCGGGACAGCATTCTCACAGAAGCGAAAGCTAGGCTGTGGGCCCAGCCTGAGGAGCAGTACGTACGTTCGCCACACTGCTTTACACAGCTAGGCGTGAGCCGGAGAGCCTTGGTCACCGAGGCCTACCTGAGGTACTGCCATACTTACCCAGTAGATCCCACGCAGAGGTCCCTGTGCCCAAAAGGGCCTCCACGGAAGGGCCCTGTTCCTCCCGTTGTGTTTCCTTGAGGTAATCAGAAACCGCTGAGGATACCTGTAGGAGCTCAGGTATGAAGCTGGGCGACCCTGGCCAAACCTGGTTCCCCTCCGTGGTAGACGAGACAGTGGCGGGTCCTAAGCTGCCTGAGGCACACTCCTCGCGCGCACCTTCTCTTTGCTGCCGGAAGGCCTCACATAAGAAGTCTGAGTTGACTCGTGACAGAAGAAGTCTGAGTTGACTCGTGTGAGGCCTGCTGCTCTCAGTTCCTTGCTGGGAGCTTCAGCAGGAGCGCCCTGGAGCTCGCCGGCAGAAGAATTGTGAGTCCCCCCGCCCCACCCCGGCCTCGAGCAAAAGTCCAGATTTCCCCCGTTAGGAACACCTCGGAGCGCCAGAGGGAGCGGAGGGGCATGCGTTAACGGAATGCTTCAACCGTGGAAGGTATTTCACGAGACACTGTGCACTCACGTTCGTTGTAACAACTGTCAAAGGGCCCTCACTGTATGCCTTCCAACTCCTCGGCTGTGTTGGAGCCCCAGGAAGTAAATGCGTTCGTTTGACTAAGCTCCGTGAATGTGCAACGGTGATGGCGAAGCGCTGCCCTGTTCGCTCGAAAGCTCTCGTTCGTGCGGCCTTCACACGGCCTCAAGGTACGCAGTTCTAAA
Organism: Grampus griseus; assembly: GCF_964374135.1. NCBI lineage: Eukaryota > Metazoa > Chordata > Mammalia > Artiodactyla > Delphinidae > Grampus > Grampus griseus. The sequence goes on along the minus strand of NW_028133347.1, from coordinate 643,546 downwards.
CAGCCTTACATTCCATGCTGGTGTGCCCAGGCCCCCACCCACCCGCGGGGAGGAATTTGGGCTCTTCTGAGAAACACCAGTGTGCGTCCCAAGTGAAACCGGGGCGTCTCCCCCAGGACGTCGCCGAACGGCAGTCGGATGCCAGAGGTGTACTTCCAGCCGGAAAAAGAGGGAAAAGGACAGCTTTCCCAGGGACAATTCTGGACCCTTGGGACCATCCAGAATCACCAAGGCCTCAACTTTGCACGGCCTGGGGAACGCTCTTCCGCCTGCCCAGCAATCCCCACGTCAAAACCTTTCTCGGCAGACGCAGGCACTCTCTCCCTTGTACTAGATAGCTCGGCAGAGCCTTCCGAGAAACATGCTGCGTCATTCAGCTTGAACGTGGGACGCGGAGGGGAGAGGACGCTTTCTCCCCGTTTGCAGGCGCCTTGCGCTTGGCTTCACAGCTGCCTGGAACAGCACTAGCGGCCCGACGTCTCTGCACGGCAGGACTGTCGTTGTGGGCCGAGGCTGCGTGTTCTCCCAAAGCGAAAACCGTGCTGGCAATCCCTTTCTAGGAACTCCTCCCACGGCTCCCCAGGTTCGGCTCCGGCCGAACGAAAGGTGACCTCGGGCCTCAAGGTGAAGTTCCAGTGTTTCACGTCAGGGGACTTGGGTGTGCAGGGGTCTCCAATGAGGCCATACTCCACCACGGAGTGCCTTAACCCTGCGACGCCCCTGGGGACACACAGGGTAGGAGCCCATTCACCAGTTTCGCAGGATGACCTCTCTCCGTGCCGGAACGGCGGCCTCTGGCTTCTGAGGAACCTTAGCGTAAGCAGGCCCCTGGAGACAGCTCTTCGCTTTCATAGCTAGGGCAGTGTACTCCTCTCTGGGTTGCCCAGGTAGAGTGGCCCAGTCGTCAGAGAGACTGGCGAAAGCAGCGCTGGGCGGACTCCCTTTGCCAGTCAGTCGCACGGCCTCCTTGACTGAGAGAGAACTGCAGTGCCAAAAGACACCGCGCTGACGACTGGCTCCAGGAAGAGACTCGGGACAGCACTCTCACAGAAGCGAAAGCTAGGCTGTGGGCCCAGCCTGAGGAGCAGTACGTACGTTCGCCACACTGCTTTACACAGCTAGGCGTGAGCCGGAGAGCCTTGGTCACTGAGGCCTACCTGAGGTACTGCCATACTTACCCAGTAGATCCCACGCAGAGGTCCCTGTGCCCAAAAGGGCCTCCACGGAAGGGCCCTGTTCCTCCCGTTGTGTTTCCTTGAGGTAATCAGAAACCGCTGAGGATACCTGTAGGAGCTCAGGTATGAAGCTGGGCGACCCTGGCCAAACCTGGTTCCCCTCCGTGGTAGACGAGACAGTGGCGGGTCCTAAGCTGCCTGAGGCACACTCCTCGCGCGCACCTTCTCTTTGCTGCCGGAAGGCCTCACATAAGAAGTCTGAGTTGACTCGTGACGGAAGAAGTCTGAGTTGACTCGTGTGAGGCCTGCTGCTCTCAGTTCCTTGCTGGGAGCTTCAGCAGGAGCGCCCTGGAGCTCGCCGGCAGAAGAATTGTGAGTCCCCCCGCCCCACCCCGGCCTCGAGCAAAAGTCCAGATTTCCCCCGTTAGGAACACCTCGGAGCGCCAGAGGGAGCGGAGGGGCATGCGTTAACGGAATGCTTCAACCGTGGAAGGTATTTCACGAGACACTGTGCACTCACGTTCGTTGTAACAACTGTCAAAGGGCCCTCACTGTATGCCTTCCAACTCCTCGGCTGTGTTGGAGCCCCAGGAAGTAAATGCGTTCGTTTGACTAAGCTCCGTGAATGTGCAACGGTGATGGCGAAGCGCTGCCCTGTTCGCTCGAAAGCTCTCGTTCGTGCGGCCTTCACACGGCCTCAAGGTACGCAGTTCTAAACAGCCTTACATTCCATGCTGGTGTGCCCAGGCCCCCACCCACCCGCGGGGAGGAATTTGGGCTCTTCTGAGAAACACCAGTGTGCGTCCCAAGTGAAACCGGGGCGTCTCCCCCAGGACGTCGCCGAACGGCAGTCGGATGCCAGAGGTGTACTTCCAGCCGGAAAAAGAGGGAAAAGGACAGCTTTCCCAGGGACAATTCTGGACCCTTGGGACCATCCAGAATCACCAAGGCCTCAACTTTGCACGGCCTGGGGAACGCTCTTCCGCCTGTCCAGCAATCCCCACGTCAAAACCTTTCTCGGCAGAGGCAGGCACTCTCTCCCTTGTACTAGATAGCTCGGCAGAGCCTTCCGAGAAACATGCTGCGTCATTCAGCTTCAACGTGGGACGCGGAGGGGAGAGGACGCTTTCTCCCCGTTTGCAGGCGCCTTGCGCTTGGCTTCACAGCTGCCTGGAACAGCACTAGCGGCCCGACGTCTCTGCACGGCAGGACTGTCGTTGTGGGCCGAGGCTGCGTGTTCTCCCAAAGCGAAAACCGTGCTGGCAATCCCTTTCTAGGAACTCCTCCCACGGCTCCCCAGGTTCGGCTCCGGCCGAACGAAAGGTGACCTCGGGCCTCAAGGTGAAGTTCCAGTGTTTCACGTCAGGGGACTTGGGTGTGCAGGGGTCTCCAATGAGGCCATACTCCACCACGGAGTGCCTTAACCCTGCGACGCCCCTGGGGACACACAGGGTAGGAGCCCATTCACCAGTTTCGCAGGATGACCTCTCTCCGTGCCGGAACGGCGGCCTCTGGCTTCTGAGGAACCTTAGCGTAAGCAGGCCCCTGGAGACAGCTCTTCGCTTTCATAGCTAGGGCAGGGTACTCCTCTCTGGGTTGCCCAGGTAGAGTGGCCCCGTCGTCAGAGAGACTGGCGAAAGCAGCGCTGGGCGGACTCCCTTTGCCAGTCAGTCGCACGGCCTCCTTGACTGAGAGAGAACTGCAGTGCCAAAAGACACCGCGCTGACGACTGGCTCCAGGAAGAGACTCGGGACAGCACTCTCACAGAAGCGAAAGCTAGGCTGTGGGCCCAGCCTGAGGAGCAGTACGTACGTTCGCCACACTGCTTTACACAGCTAGGCGTGAGCCGGAGAGCCTTGGTCACCGAGGCCTACCTGAGGTACTGCCATACTTACCCAGTAGATCCCACGCAGAGGTCCCTGTGCCCAAAAGGGCCTCCACGGAAGGGCCCTGTTCCTCCCGTTGTGTTTCCTTGAGGTAATCAGAAACCGCTGAGGATACCTGTAGGAGCTCAGGTATGAAGCTGGGCGACCCTGGCCAAACCTGGTTCCCCTCCGTGGTAGACGAGACAGTGGCGGGTCCTAAGCTGCCTGAGGCACACTCCTCGCGCGCACCTTCTCTTTGCTGCCGGAAGGCCTCACATAAGAAGTCTGAGTTGACTCGTGACAGAAGAAGTCTGAGTTGACTCGTGTGAGGCCTGCTGCTCTCAGTTCCTTGCTGGGAGCTTCAGCAGGAGCGCCCTGGAGCTCGCCGGCAGAAGAATTGTGAGTCCCCCCGCCCCACCCCGGCCTCGAGCAAAAGTCCAGATTTCCCCCGTTAGGAACACCTCGGAGCGCCAGAGGGAGCGGAGGGGCATGCGTTAACGGAATGCTTCAACCGTGGAAGGTATTTCACGAGACACTGTGCACTCACGTTCGTTGTAACAACTGTCAAAGGGCCCTCACTGTATGCCTTCCAACTCCTCGGCTGTGTTGGAGCCCCAGGAAGTAAATGCGTTCGTTTGACTAAGCTCCGTGAATGTGCAACGGTGATGGCGAAGCGCTGCCCTGTTCGCTCGAAAGCTCTCGTTCGTGCGGCCTTCACACGGCCTCAAGGTACGCAGTTCTAAACAGCCTTACATTCCATGCTGGTGTGCCCAGGCCCCCACCCACCCGCGGGGAGGAATTTGGGCTCTTCGGAGAAACACCAGTGTGCGTCCCAAGTGAAACCGGGGCGTCTCCCCCAGGACGTCGCCGAACGGCAGTCGGATGCCAGAGGTGTACTTCCAGCCGGAAAAAGAGGGAAAAGGACAGCTTTCCCAGGGACAATTCTGGACCCTTGGGACCATCCAGAATCACCAAGGCCTCAACTTTGCACGGCCTGGGGAACGCTCTTCCGCCTGTCCAGCAATCCCCACGTCAAAACCTTTCTCGGCAGAGGCAGGCACTCTCTCCCTTGTACTAGATAGCTCGGCAGAGCCTTCCGAGAAACATGCTGCGTCATTCAGCTTCAACGTGGGACGCGGAGGGGAGAGGACGCTTTCTCCCCGTTTGCAGGCGCCTTGCGCTTGGCTTCACAGCTGCCTGGAACAGCACTAGCGGCCCGACGTCTCTGCACGGCAGGACTGTCGTTGTGGGCCGAGGCTGCGTGTTCTCCCAAAGCGAAAACCGTGCTGGCAATCCCTTTCTAGGAACTCCTCCCACGGCTCCCCAGGTTCGGCTCCGGCCGAACGAAAGGTGAGCTCGGGCCTCAAGGTGAAGTTCCAGTGTTTCACGTCAGGGGACTTGGGTGTGCAGGGGTCTCCAATGAGGCCATACTCCACCACGGAGTGCCTTAACCCTGCGACGCCCCTGGGGACACACAGGGTAGGAGCCCATTCACCAGTTTCGCAGGATGACCTCTCTCCGTGCCGGAACGGCGGCCTCTGGCTTCTGAGGAACCTTAGCGTAAGCAGGCCCCTGGAGACAGCTCTTCGCTTTCATAGCTAGGGCAGGGTACTCCTCTCTGGGTTGCCCAGGTAGAGTGGCCCAGTCGTCAGAGAGACTGGCGAAAGCAGCGCTGGGCGGACTCCCTTTGCCAGTCAGTCGCACGGCCTCCTTGACTGAGAGAGAACTGCAGTGCCAAAAGACACCGCGCTGACGACTGGCTCCAGGAAGAGACTCGGGACAGCATTCTCACAGAAGCGAAAGCTAGGCTGTGGGCCCAGCCTGAGGAGCAGTACGTACGTTCGCCACACTGCTTTACACAGCTAGGCGTGAGCCGGAGAGCCTTGGTCACCGAGGCCTACCTGAGGTACTGCCATACTTACCCAGTAGATCCCACGCAGAGGTCCCTGTGCCCAAAAGGGCCTCCACGGAAGGGCCCTGTTCCTCCCGTTGTGTTTCCTTGAGGTAATCAGAAACCGCTGAGGATACCTGTAGGAGCTCAGGTATGAAGCTGGGCGACCCTGGCCAAACCTGGTTCCCCTCCGTGGTAGACGAGACAGTGGCGGGTCCTAAGCTGCCTGAGGCACACTCCTCGCGCGCACCTTCTCTTTGCTGCCGGAAGGCCTCACATAAGAAGTCTGAGTTGACTCGTGACAGAAGAAGTCTGAGTTGACTCGTGTGAGGCCTGCTGCTCTCAGTTCCTTGCTGGGAGCTTCAGCAGGAGCGCCCTGGAGCTCGCCGGCAGAAGAATTGTGAGTCCCCCCGCCCCACCCCGGCCTCGAGCAAAAGTCCAGATTTCCCCCGTTAGGAACACCTCGGAGCGCCAGAGGGAGCGGAGGGGCATGCGTTAACGGAATGCTTCAACCGTGGAAGGTATTTCACGAGACACTGTGCACTCACGTTCGTTGTAACAACTGTCAAAGGGCCCTCACTGTATGCCTTCCAACTCCTCGGCTGTGTTGGAGCCCCAGGAAGTAAATGCGTTCGTTTGACTAAGCTCCGTGAATGTGCAACGGTGATGGCGAAGCGCTGCCCTGTTCGCTCGAAAGCTCTCGTTCGTGCGGCCTTCACACGGCCTCAAGGTACGCAGTTCTAAACAGCCTTACATTCCATGCTGGTGTGCCCAGGCCCCCACCCACCCGCGGGGAGGAATTTGGGCTCTTCTGAGAAACACCAGTGTGCGTCCCAAGTGAAACCGGGGCGTCTCCCCCAGGACGTCGCCGAACGGCAGTCGGATGCCAGAGGTGTACTTCCAGCCGGAAAAAGAGGGAAAAGGACAGCTTTCCCAGGGACAATTCTGGACCCTTGGGACCATCCAGAATCACCAAGGCCTCAACTTTGCACGGCCTGGGGAACGCTCTTCCGCCTGCCCAGCAATCCCCACGTCAAAACCTTTCTCGGCAGACGCAGGCACTCTCTCCCTTGTACTAGATAGCTCGGCAGAGCCTTCCGAGAAACATGCTGCGTCATTCAGCTTGAACGTGGGACGCGGAGGGGAGAGGACGCTTTCTCCCCGTTTGCAGGCGCCTTGCGCTTGGCTTCACAGCTGCCTGGAACAGCACTAGCGGCCCGACGTCTCTGCACGGCAGGACTGTCGTTGTGGGCCGAGGCTGCGTGTTCTCCCAAAGCGAAAACCGTGCTGGCAATCCCTTTCTAGGAACTCCTCCCACGGCTCCCCAGGTTCGGCTCCGGCCGAACGAAAGGTGACCTCGGGCCTCAAGGTGAAGTTCCAGTGTTTCACGTCAGGGGACTTGGGTGTGCAGGGGTCTCCAATGAGGCCATACTCCACCACGGAGTGCCTTAACCCTGCGACGCCCCTGGGGACACACAGGGTAGGAGCCCATTCACCAGTTTCGCAGGATGACCTCTCTCCGTGCCGGAACGGCGGCCTCTGGCTTCTGAGGAACCTTAGCGTAAGCAGGCCCCTGGAGACAGCTCTTCGCTTTCATAGCTAGGGCAGTGTACTCCTCTCTGGGTTGCCCAGGTAGAGTGGCCCAGTCGTCAGAGAGACTGGCGAAAGCAGCGCTGGGCGGACTCCCTTTGCCAGTCAGTCGCACGGCCTCCTTGACTGAGAGAGAACTGCAGTGCCAAAAGACACCGCGCTGACGACTGGCTCCAGGAAGAGACTCGGGACAGCACTCTCACAGAAGCGAAAGCTAGGCTGTGGGCCCAGCCTGAGGAGCAGTACGTACGTTCGCCACACTGCTTTACACAGCTAGGCGTGAGCCGGAGAGCCTTGGTCACTGAGGCCTACCTGAGGTACTGCCATACTTACCCAGTAGATCCCACGCAGAGGTCCCTGTGCCCAAAAGGGCCTCCACGGAAGGGCCCTGTTCCTCCCGTTGTGTTTCCTTGAGGTAATCAGAAACCGCTGAGGATACCTGTAGGAGCTCAGGTATGAAGCTGGGCGACCCTGGCCAAACCTGGTTCCCCTCCGTGGTAGACGAGACAGTGGCGGGTCCTAAGCTGCCTGAGGCACACTCCTCGCGCGCACCTTCTCTTTGCTGCCGGAAGGCCTCACATAAGAAGTCTGAGTTGACTCGTGACGGAAGAAGTCTGAGTTGACTCGTGTGAGGCCTGCTGCTCTCAGTTCCTTGCTGGGAGCTTCAGCAGGAGCGCCCTGGAGCTCGCCGGCAGAAGAATTGTGAGTCCCCCCGCCCCACCCCGGCCTCGAGCAAAAGTCCAGATTTCCCCCGTTAGGAACACCTCGGAGCGCCAGAGGGAGCGGAGGGGCATGCGTTAACGGAATGCTTCAACCGTGGAAGGTATTTCACGAGACACTGTGCACTCACGTTCGTTGTAACAACTGTCAAAGGGCCCTCACTGTATGCCTTCCAACTCCTCGGCTGTGTTGGAGCCCCAGGAAGTAAATGCGTTCGTTTGACTAAGCTCCGTGAATGTGCAACGGTGATGGCGAAGCGCTGCCCTGTTCGCTCGAAAGCTCTCGTTCGTGCGGCCTTCACACGGCCTCAAGGTACGCAGTTCTAAACAGCCTTACATTCCATGCTGGTGTGCCCAGGCCCCCACCCACCCGCGGGGAGGAATTTGGGCTCTTCTGAGAAACACCAGTGTGCGTCCCAAGTGAAACCGGGGCGTCTCCCCCAGGACGTCGCCGAACGGCAGTCGGATGCCAGAGGTGTACTTCCAGCCGGAAAAAGAGGGAAAAGGACAGCTTTCCCAGGGACAATTCTGGACCCTTGGGACCATCCAGAATCACCAAGGCCTCAACTTTGCACGGCCTGGGGAACGCTCTTCCGCCTGTCCAGCAATCCCCACGTCAAAACCTTTCTCGGCAGAGGCAGGCACTCTCTCCCTTGTACTAGATAGCTCGGCAGAGCCTTCCGAGAAACATGCTGCGTCATTCAGCTTCAACGTGGGACGCGGAGGGGAGAGGACGCTTTCTCCCCGTTTGCAGGCGCCTTGCGCTTGGCTTCACAGCTGCCTGGAACAGCACTAGCGGCCCGACGTCTCTGCACGGCAGGACTGTCGTTGTGGGCCGAGGCTGCGTGTTCTCCCAAAGCGAAAACCGTGCTGGCAATCCCTTTCTAGGAACTCCTCCCACGGCTCCCCAGGTTCGGCTCCGGCCGAACGAAAGGTGACCTCGGGCCTCAAGGTGAAGTTCCAGTGTTTCACGTCAGGGGACTTGGGTGTGCAGGGGTCTCCAATGAGGCCATACTCCACCACGGAGTGCCTTAACCCTGCGACGCCCCTGGGGACACACAGGGTAGGAGCCCATTCACCAGTTTCGCAGGATGACCTCTCTCCGTGCCGGAACGGCGGCCTCTGGCTTCTGAGGAACCTTAGCGTAAGCAGGCCCCTGGAGACAGCTCTTCGCTTTCATAGCTAGGGCAGGGTACTCCTCTCTGGGTTGCCCAGGTAGAGTGGCCCAGTCGTCAGAGAGACTGGCGAAAGCAGCGCTGGGCGGACTCCCTTTGCCAGTCAGTCGCACGGCCTCCTTGACTGAGAGAGAACTGCAGTGCCAAAAGACACCGCGCTGACGACTGGCTCCAGGAAGAGACTCGGGACAGCACTCTCACAGAAGCGAAAGCTAGGCTGTGGGCCCAGCCTGAGGAGCAGTACGTACGTTCGCCACACTGCTTTACACAGCTAGGCGTGAGCCGGAGAGCCTTGGTCACCGAGGCCTACCTGAGGTACTGCCATACTTACCCAGTAGATCCCACGCAGAGGTCCCTGTGCCCAAAAGGGCCTCCACGGAAGGGCCCTGTTCCTCCCGTTGTGTTTCCTTGAGGTAATCAGAAACCGCTGAGGATACCTGTAGGAGCTCAGGTATGAAGCTGGGCGACCCTGGCCAAACCTGGTTCCCCTCCGTGGTAGACGAGACAGTGGCGGGTCCTAAGCTGCCTGAGGCACACTCCTCGCGCGCACCTTCTCTTTGCTGCCGGAAGGCCTCACATAAGAAGTCTGAGTTGACTCGTGACAGAAGAAGTCTGAGTTGACTCGTGTGAGGCCTGCTGCTCTCAGTTCCTTGCTGGGAGCTTCAGCAGGAGCGCCCTGGAGCTCGCCGGCAGAAGAATTGTGAGTCCCCCCGCCCCACCCCGGCCTCGAGCAAAAGTCCAGATTTCCCCCGTTAGGAACACCTCGGAGCGCCAGAGGGAGCGGAGGGGCATGCGTTAACGGAATGCTTCAACCGTGGAAGGTATTTCACGAGACACTGTGCACTCACGTTCGTTGTAACAACTGTCAAAGGGCCCTCACTGTATGCCTTCCAACTCCTCGGCTGTGTTGGAGCCCCAGGAAGTAAATGCGTTCGTTTGACTAAGCTCCGTGAATGTGCAACGGTGATGGCGAAGCGCTGCCCTGTTCGCTCGAAAGCTCTCGTTCGTGCGGCCTTCACACGGCCTCAAGGTACGCAGTTCTAAACAGCCTTACATTCCATGCTGGTGTGCCCAGGCCCCCACCCACCCGCGGGGAGGAATTTGGGCTCTTCGGAGAAACACCAGTGTGCGTCCCAAGTGAAACCGGGGCGTCTCCCCCAGGACGTCGCCGAACGGCAGTCGGATGCCAGAGGTGTACTTCCAGCCGGAAAAAGAGGGAAAAGGACAGCTTTCCCAGGGACAATTCTGGACCCTTGGGACCATCCAGAATCACCAAGGCCTCAACTTTGCACGGCCTGGGGAACGCTCTTCCGCCTGTCCAGCAATCCCCACGTCAAAACCTTTCTCGGCAGAGGCAGGCACTCTCTCCCTTGTACTAGATAGCTCGGCAGAGCCTTCCGAGAAACATGCTGCGTCATTCAGCTTCAACGTGGGACGCGGAGGGGAGAGGACGCTTTCTCCCCGTTTGCAGGCGCCTTGCGCTTGGCTTCACAGCTGCCTGGAACAGCACTAGCGGCCCGACGTCTCTGCACGGCAGGACTGTCGTTGTGGGCCGAGGCTGCGTGTTCTCCCAAAGCGAAAACCGTGCTGGCAATCCCTTTCTAGGAACTCCTCCCACGGCTCCCCAGGTTCGGCTCCGGCCGAACGAAAGGTGAGCTCGGGCCTCAAGGTGAAGTTCCAGTGTTTCACGTCAGGGGACTTGGGTGTGCAGGGGTCTCCAATGAGGCCATACTCCACCACGGAGTGCCTTAACCCTGCGACGCCCCTGGGGACACACAGGGTAGGAGCCCATTCACCAGTTTCGCAGGATGACCTCTCTCCGTGCCGGAACGGCGGCCTCTGGCTTCTGAGGAACCTTAGCGTAAGCAGGCCCCTGGAGACAGCTCTTCGCTTTCATAGCTAGGGCAGGGTACTCCTCTCTGGGTTGCCCAGGTAGAGTGGCCCAGTCGTCAGAGAGACTGGCGAAAGCAGCGCTGGGCGGACTCCCTTTGCCAGTCAGTCGCACGGCCTCCTTGACTGAGAGAGAACTGCAGTGCCAAAAGACACCGCGCTGACGACTGGCTCCAGGAAGAGACTCGGGACAGCACTCTCACAGAAGCGAAAGCTAGGCTGTGGGCCCAGCCTGAGGAGCAGTACGTACGTTCGCCACACTGCTTTACACAGCTAGGCGTGAGCCGGAGAGCCTTGGTCACTGAGGCCTACCTGAGGTACTGCCATACTTACCCAGTAGATCCCACGCAGAGGTCCCTGTGCCCAAAAGGGCCTCCACGGAAGGGCCCTGTTCCTCCCGTTGTGTTTCCTTGAGGTAATCAGAAACCGCTGAGGATACCTGTAGGAGCTCAGGTATGAAGCTGGGCGACCCTGGCCAAACCTGGTTCCCCTCCGTGGTAGACGAGACAGTGGCGGGTCCTAAGCTGCCTGAGGCACACTCCTCGCGCGCACCTTCTCTTTGCTGCCGGAAGGCCTCACATAAGAAGTCTGAGTTGACTCGTGACGGAAGAAGTCTGAGTTGACTCGTGTGAGGCCTGCTGCTCTCAGTTCCTTGCTGGGAGCTTCAGCAGGAGCGCCCTGGAGCTCGCCGGCAGAAGAATTGTGAGTCCCCCCGCCCCACCCCGGCCTCGAGCAAAAGTCCAGATTTCCCCCGTTAGGAACACCTCGGAGCGCCAGAGGGAGCGGAGGGGCATGCGTTAACGGAATGCTTCAACCGTGGAAGGTATTTCACGAGACACTGTGCACTCACGTTCGTTGTAACAACTGTCAAAGGGCCCTCACTGTATGCCTTCCAACTCCTCGGCTGTGTTGGAGCCCCAGGAAGTAAATGCGTTCGTTTGACTAAGCTCCGTGAATGTGCAACGGTGATGGCGAAGCGCTGCCCTGTTCGCTCGAAAGCTCTCGTTCGTGCGGCCTTCACACGGCCTCAAGGTACGCAGTTCTAAACAGCCTTACATTCCATGCTGGTGTGCCCAGGCCCCCACCCACCCGCGGGGAGGAATTTGGGCTCTTCTGAGAAACACCAGTGTGCGTCCCAAGTGAAACCGGGGCGTCTCCCCCAGGACGTCGCCGAACGGCAGTCGGATGCCAGAGGTGTACTTCCAGCCGGAAAAAGAGGGAAAAGGACAGCTTTCCCAGGGACAATTCTGGACCCTTGGGACCATCCAGAATCACCAAGGCCTCAACTTTGCACGGCCTGGGGAACGCTCTTCCGCCTGCCCAGCAATCCCCACGTCAAAACCTTTCTCGGCAGAGGCAGGCACTCTCTCCCTTGTACTAGATAGCTCGGCAGAGCCTTCCGAGAAACATGCTGCGTCATTCAGCTTGAACGTGGGACGCGGAGGGGAGAGGACGCTTTCTCCCCGTTTGCAGGCGCCTTGCGCTTGGCTTCACAGCTGCCTGGAACAGCACTAGCGGCCCGACGTCTCTGCACGGCAGGACTGTCGTTGTGGGCCGAGGCTGCGTGTTCTCCCAAAGCGAAAACCGTGCTGGCAATCCCTTTCTAGGAACTCCTCCCACGGCTCCCCAGGTTCGGCTCCGGCCGAACGAAAGGTGAGCTCGGGCCTCAAGGTGAAGTTCCAGTGTTTCACGTCAGGGGACTTGGGTGTGCAGGGGTCTCCAATGAGGCCATACTCCACCACGGAGTGCCTTAACCCTGCGACGCCCCTGGGGACACACAGGGTAGGAGCCCATTCACCAGTTTCGCAGGATGACCTCTCTCCGTGCCGGAACGGCGGCCTCTGGCTTCTGAGGAACCTTAGCGTAAGCAGGCCCCTGGAGACAGCTCTTCGCTTTCATAGCTAGGGCAGTGTACTCCTCTCTGGGTTGCCCAGGTAGAGTGGCCCAGTCGTCAGAGAGACTGGCGAAAGCAGCGCTGGGCGGACTCCCTTTGCCAGTCAGTCGCACGGCCTCCTTGACTGAGAGAGAACTGCAGTGCCAAAAGACACCGCGCTGACGACTGGCTCCAGGAAGAGACTCGGGACAGCACTCTCACAGAAGCGAAAGCTAGGCTGTGGGCCCAGCCTGAGGAGCAGTACGTACGTTCGCCACACTGCTTTACACAGCTAGGCGTGAGCCGGAGAGCCTTGGTCACTGAGGCCTACCTGAGGTACTGCCATACTTACCCAGTAGATCCCACGCAGAGGTCCCTGTGCCCAAAAGGGCCTCCACGGAAGGGCCCTGTTCCTCCCGTTGTGTTTCCTTGAGGTAATCAGAAACCGCTGAGGATACCTGTAGGAGCTCAGGTATGAAGCTGGGCGACCCTGGCCAAACCTGGTTCCCCTCCGTGGTAGACGAGACAGTGGCGGGTCCTAAGCTGCCTGAGGCACACTCCTCGCGCGCACCTTCTCTTTGCTGCCGGAAGGCCTCACATAAGAAGTCTGAGTTGACTCGTGACGGAAGAAGTCTGAGTTGACTCGTGTGAGGCCTGCTGCTCTCAGTTCCTTGCTGGGAGCTTCAGCAGGAGCGCCCTGGAGCTCGCCGGCAGAAGAATTGTGAGTCCCCCCGCCCCACCCCGGCCTCGAGCAAAAGTCCAGATTTCCCCCGTTAGGAACACCTCGGAGCGCCAGAGGGAGCGGAGGGGCATGCGTTAACGGAATGCTTCAACCGTGGAAGGTATTTCACGAGACACTGTGCACTCACGTTCGTTGTAACAACTGTCAAAGGGCCCTCACTGTATGCCTTCCAACTCCTCGGCTGTGTTGGAGCCCCAGGAAGTAAATGCGTTCGTTTGACTAAGCTCCGTGAATGTGCAACGGTGATGGCGAAGCGCTGCCCTGTTCGCTCGAAAGCTCTCGTTCGTGCGGCCTTCACACGGCCTCAAGGTACGCAGTTCTAAACAGCCTTACATTCCATGCTGGTGTGCCCAGGCCCCCACCCACCCGCGGGGAGGAATTTGGGCTCTTCTGAGAAACACCAGTGTGCGTCCCAAGTGAAACCGGGGCGTCTCCCCCAGGACGTCGCCGAACGGCAGTCGGATGCCAGAGGTGTACTTCCAGCCGGAAAAAGAGGGAAAAGGACAGCTTTCCCAGGGACAATTCTGGACCCTTGGGACCATCCAGAATCACCAAGGCCTCAACTTTGCACGGCCTGGGGAACGCTCTTCCGCCTGCCCAGCAATCCCCACGTCAAAACCTTTCTCGGCAGACGCAGGCACTCTCTCCCTTGTACTAGATAGCTCGGCAGAGCCTTCCGAGAAACATGCTGCGTCATTCAGCTTGAACGTGGGACGCGGAGGGGAGAGGACGCTTTCTCCCCGTTTGCAGGCGCCTTGCGCTTGGCTTCACAGCTGCCTGGAACAGCACTAGCGGCCCGACGTCTCTGCACGGCAGGACTGTCGTTGTGGGCCGAGGCTGCGTGTTCTCCCAAAGCGAAAACCGTGCTGGCAATCCCTTTCTAGGAACTCCTCCCACGGCTCCCCAGGTTCGGCTCCGGCCGAACGAAAGGTGACCTCGGGCCTCAAGGTGAAGTTCCAGTGTTTCACGTCAGGGGACTTGGGTGTGCAGGGGTCTCCAATGAGGCCATACTCCACCACGGAGTGCCTTAACCCTGCGACGCCCCTGGGGACACACAGGGTAGGAGCCCATTCACCAGTTTCGCAGGATGACCTCTCTCCGTGCCGGAACGGCGGCCTCTGGCTTCTGAGGAACCTTAGCGTAAGCAGGCCCCTGGAGACAGCTCTTCGCTTTCATAGCTAGGGCAGTGTACTCCTCTCTGGGTTGCCCAGGTAGAGTGGCCCAGTCGTCAGAGAGACTGGCGAAAGCAGCGCTGGGCGGACTCCCTTTGCCAGTCAGTCGCACGGCCTCCTTGACTGAGAGAGAACTGCAGTGCCAAAAGACACCGCGCTGACGACTGGCTCCAGGAAGAGACTCGGGACAGCACTCTCACAGAAGCGAAAGCTAGGCTGTGGGCCCAGCCTGAGGAGCAGTACGTACGTTCGCCACACTGCTTTACACAGCTAGGCGTGAGCCGGAGAGCCTTGGTCACTGAGGCCTACCTGAGGTACTGCCATACTTACCCAGTAGATCCCACGCAGAGGTCCCTGTGCCCAAAAGGGCCTCCACGGAAGGGCCCTGTTCCTCCCGTTGTGTTTCCTTGAGGTAATCAGAAACCGCTGAGGATACCTGTAGGAGCTCAGGTATGAAGCTGGGCGACCCTGGCCAAACCTGGTTCCCCTCCGTGGTAGACGAGACAGTGGCGGGTCCTAAGCTGCCTGAGGCACACTCCTCGCGCGCACCTTCTCTTTGCTGCCGGAAGGCCTCACATAAGAAGTCTGAGTTGACTCGTGACGGAAGAAGTCTGAGTTGACTCGTGTGAGGCCTGCTGCTCTCAGTTCCTTGCTGGGAGCTTCAGCAGGAGCGCCCTGGAGCTCGCCGGCAGAAGAATTGTGAGTCCCCCCGCCCCACCCCGGCCTCGAGCAAAAGTCCAGATTTCCCCCGTTAGGAACACCTCGGAGCGCCAGAGGGAGCGGAGGGGCATGCGTTAACGGAATGCTTCAACCGTGGAAGGTATTTCACGAGACACTGTGCACTCACGTTCGTTGTAACAACTGTCAAAGGGCCCTCACTGTATGCCTTCCAACTCCTCGGCTGTGTTGGAGCCCCAGGAAGTAAATGCGTTCGTTTGACTAAGCTCCGTGAATGTGCAACGGTGATGGCGAAGCGCTGCCCTGTTCGCTCGAAAGCTCTCGTTCGTGCGGCCTTCACACGGCCTCAAGGTACGCAGTTCTAAACAGCCTTACATTCCATGCTGGTGTGCCCAGGCCCCCACCCACCCGCGGGGAGGAATTTGGGCTCTTCTGAGAAACACCAGTGTGCGTCCCAAGTGAAACCGGGGCGTCTCCCCCAGGACGTCGCCGAACGGCAGTCGGATGCCAGAGGTGTACTTCCAGCCGGAAAAAGAGGGAAAAGGACAGCTTTCCCAGGGACAATTCTGGACCCTTGGGACCATCCAGAATCACCAAGGCCTCAACTTTGCACGGCCTGGGGAACGCTCTTCCGCCTGCCCAGCAATCCCCACGTCAAAACCTTTCTCGGCAGAGGCAGGCACTCTCTCCCTTGTACTAGATAGCTCGGCAGAGCCTTCCGAGAAACATGCTGCGTCATTCAGCTTGAACGTGGGACGCGGAGGGGAGAGGACGCTTTCTCCCCGTTTGCAGGCGCCTTGCGCTTGGCTTCACAGCTGCCTGGAACAGCACTAGCGGCCCGACGTCTCTGCACGGCAGGACTGTCGTTGTGGGCCGAGGCTGCGTGTTCTCCCAAAGCGAAAACCGTGCTGGCAATCCCTTTCTAGGAACTCCTCCCACGGCTCCCCAGGTTCGGCTCCGGCCGAACGAAAGGTGACCTCGGGCCTCAAGGTGAAGTTCCAGTGTTTCACGTCAGGGGACTTGGGTGTGCAGGGGTCTCCAATGAGGCCATACTCCACCACGGAGTGCCTTAACCCTGCGACGCCCCTGGGGACACACAGGGTAGGAGCCCATTCACCAGTTTCGCAGGATGACCTCTCTCCGTGCCGGAACGGCGGCCTCTGGCTTCTGAGGAACCTTAGCGTAAGCAGGCCCCTGGAGACAGCTCTTCGCTTTCATAGCTAGGGCAGGGTACTCCTCTCTGGGTTGCCCAGGTAGAGTGGCCCAGTCGTCAGAGAGACTGGCGAAAGCAGCGCTGGGCGGACTCCCTTTGCCAGTCAGTCGCACGGCCTCCTTGACTGAGAGAGAACTGCAGTGCCAAAAGACACCGCGCTGACGACTGGCTCCAGGAAGAGACTCGGGACAGCACTCTCACAGAAGCGAAAGCTAGGCTGTGGGCCCAGCCTGAGGAGCAGTACGTACGTTCGCCACACTGCTTTACACAGCTAGGCGTGAGCCGGAGAGCCTTGGTCACTGAGGCCTACCTGAGGTACTGCCATACTTACCCAGTAGATCCCACGCAGAGGTCCCTGTGCCCAAAAGGGCCTCCACGGAAGGGCCCTGTTCCTCCCGTTGTGTTTCCTTGAGGTAATCAGAAACCGCTGAGGATACCTGTAGGAGCTCAGGTATGAAGCTGGGCGACCCTGGCCAAACCTGGTTCCCCTCCGTGGTAGACGAGACAGTGGCGGGTCCTAAGCTGCCTGAGGCACACTCCTCGCGCGCACCTTCTCTTTGCTGCCGGAAGGCCTCACATAAGAAGTCTGAGTTGACTCGTGACAGAAGAAGTCTGAGTTGACTCGTGTGAGGCCTGCTGCTCTCAGTTCCTTGCTGGGAGCTTCAGCAGGAGCGCCCTGGAGCTCGCCGGCAGAAGAATTGTGAGTCCCCCCGCCCCACCCCGGCCTCGAGCAAAAGTCCAGATTTCCCCCGTTAGGAACACCTCGGAGCGCCAGAGGGAGCGGAGGGGCATGCGTTAACGGAATGCTTCAACCGTGGAAGGTATTTCACGAGACACTGTGCACTCACGTTCGTTGTAACAACTGTCAAAGGGCCCTCACTGTATGCCTTCCAACTCCTCGGCTGTGTTGGAGCCCCAGGAAGTAAATGCGTTCGTTTGACTAAGCTCCGTGAATGTGCAACGGTGATGGCGAAGCGCTGCCCTGTTCGCTCGAAAGCTCTCGTTCGTGCGGCCTTCACACGGCCTCAAGGTACGCAGTTCTAAACAGCCTTACATTCCATGCTGGTGTGCCCAGGCCCCCACCCACCCGCAGGGAGGAATTTGGGCTCTTCTGAGAAACACCAGTGTGCGTCCCAAGTGAAACCGGGGCGTCTCCCCCAGGACGTCGCCGAACGGCAGTCGGATGCCAGAGGTGTACTTCCAGCCGGAAAAAGAGGGAAAAGGACAGCTTTCCCAGGGACAATTCTGGACCCTTGGGACCATCCAGAATCACCAAGGCCTCAACTTTGCACGGCCTGGGGAACGCTCTTCCGCCTGCCCAGCAATCCCCACGTCAAAACCTTTCTCGGCAGAGGCAGGCACTCTCTCCCTTGTACTAGATAGCTCGGCAGAGCCTTCCGAGAAACATGCTGCGTCATTCAGCTTCAACGTGGGACGCGGAGGGGAGAGGACGCTTTCTCCCCGTTTGCAGGCGCCTTGCGCTTGGCTTCACAGCTGCCTGGAACAGCACTAGCGGCCCGACGTCTCTGCACGGCAGGACTGTCGTTGTGGGCCGAGGCTGCGTGTTCTCCCAAAGCGAAAACCGTGCTGGCAATCCCTTTCTAGGAACTCCTCCCACGGCTCCCCAGGTTCGGCTCCGGCCGAACGAAAGGTGAGCTCGGGCCTCAAGGTGAAGTTCCAGTGTTTCACGTCAGGGGGCTTGGGTGTGCAGGGGTCTCCAATGAGGCCATACTCCACCACGGAGTGCCTTAACCCTGCGACGCCCCTGGGGACACACAGGGTAGGAGCCCATTCACCAGTTTCGCAGGATGACCTCTCTCCGTGCCGGAACGGCGGCCTCTGGCTTCTGAGGAACCTTAGCGTAAGCAGGCCCCTGGAGACAGCTCTTCGCTTTCATAGCTAGGGCAGTGTACTCCTCTCTGGGTTGCCCAGGTAGAGTGGCCCAGTCGTCAGAGAGACTGGCGAAAGCAGCGCTGGGCGGACTCCCTTTGCCAGTCAGTCGCACGGCCTCCTTGACTGAGAGAGAACTGCAGTGCCAAAAGACACCGCGCTGACGACTGGCTCCAGGAAGAGACTCGGGACAGCACTCTCACAGAAGCGAAAGCTAGGCTGTGGGCCCAGCCTGAGGAGCAGTACGTACGTTCGCCACACTGCTTTACACAGCTAGGCGTGAGCCGGAGAGCCTTGGTCACTGAGGCCTACCTGAGGTACTGCCATACTTACCCAGTAGATCCCACGCAGAGGTCCCTGTGCCCAAAAGGGCCTCCACGGAAGGGCCCTGTTCCTCCCGTTGTGTTTCCTTGAGGTAATCAGAAACCGCTGAGGATACCTGTAGGAGCTCAGGTATGAAGCTGGGCGACCCTGGCCAAACCTGGTTCCCCTCCGTGGTAGACGAGACAGTGGCGGGTCCTAAGCTGCCTGAGGCACACTCCTCGCGCGCACCTTCTCTTTGCTGCCGGAAGGCCTCACATAAGAAGTCTGAGTTGACTCGTGACAGAAGAAGTCTGAGTTGACTCGTGTGAGGCCTGCTGCTCTCAGTTCCTTGCTGGGAGCTTCAGCAGGAGCGCCCTGGAGCTCGCCGGCAGAAGAATTGTGAGTCCCCCCGCCCCACCCCGGCCTCGAGCAAAAGTCCAGATTTCCCCCGTTAGGAACACCTCGGAGCGCCAGAGGGAGCGGAGGGGCATGCGTTAACGGAATGCTTCAACCGTGGAAGGTATTTCACGAGACACTGTGCACTCACGTTCGTTGTAACAACTGTCAAAGGGCCCTCACTGTATGCCTTCCAACTCCTCGGCTGTGTTGGAGCCCCAGGAAGTAAATGCGTTCGTTTGACTAAGCTCCGTGAATGTGCAACGGTGATGGCGAAGCGCTGCCCTGTTCGCTCGAAAGCTCTCGTTCGTGCGGCCTTCACACGGCCTCAAGGTACGCAGTTCTAAACAGCCTTACATTCCATGCTGGTGTGCCCAGGCCCCCACCCACCCGCGGGGAGGAATTTGGGCTCTTCTGAGAAACACCAGTGTGCGTCCCAAGTGAAACCGGGGCGTCTCCCCCAGGACGTCGCCGAACGGCAGTCGGATGCCAGAGGTGTACTTCCAGCCGGAAAAAGAGGGAAAAGGACAGCTTTCCCAGGGACAATTCTGGACCCTTGGGACCATCCAGAATCACCAAGGCCTCAACTTTGCACGGCCTGGGGAACGCTCTTCCGCCTGCCCAGCAATCCCCACGTCAAAACCTTTCTCGGCAGAGGCAGGCACTCTCTCCCTTGTACTAGATAGCTCGGCAGAGCCTTCCGAGAAACATGCTGCGTCATTCAGCTTGAACGTGGGACGCGGAGGGGAGAGGACGCTTTCTCCCCGTTTGCAGGCGCCTTGCGCTTGGCTTCACAGCTGCCTGGAACAGCACTAGCGGCCCGACGTCTCTGCACGGCAGGACTGTCGTTGTGGGCCGAGGCTGCGTGTTCTCCCAAAGCGAAAACCGTGCTGGCAATCCCTTTCTAGGAACTCCTCCCACGGCTCCCCAGGTTCGGCTCCGGCCGAACGAAAGGTGACCTCGGGCCTCAAGGTGAAGTTCCAGTGTTTCACGTCAGGGGACTTGGGTGTGCAGGGGTCTCCAATGAGGCCATACTCCACCACGGAGTGCCTTAACCCTGCGACGCCCCTGGGGACACACAGGGTAGGAGCCCATTCACCAGTTTCGCAGGATGACCTCTCTCCGTGCCGGAACGGCGGCCTCTGGCTTCTGAGGAACCTTAGCGTAAGCAGGCCCCTGGAGACAGCTCTTCGCTTTCATAGCTAGGGCAGTGTACTCCTCTCTGGGTTGCCCAGGTAGAGTGGCCCAGTCGTCAGAGAGACTGGCGAAAGCAGCGCTGGGCGGACTCCCTTTGCCAGTCAGTCGCACGGCCTCCTTGACTGAGAGAGAACTGCAGTGCCAAAAGACACCGCGCTGACGACTGGCTCCAGGAAGAGACTCGGGACAGCACTCTCACAGAAGCGAAAGCTAGGCTGTGGGCCCAGCCTGAGGAGCAGTACGTACGTTCGCCACACTGCTTTACACAGCTAGGCGTGAGCCGGAGAGCCTTGGTCACTGAGGCCTACCTGAGGTACTGCCATACTTACCCAGTAGATCCCACGCAGAGGTCCCTGTGCCCAAAAGGGCCTCCACGGAAGGGCCCTGTTCCTCCCGTTGTGTTTCCTTGAGGTAATCAGAAACCGCTGAGGATACCTGTAGGAGCTCAGGTATGAAGCTGGGCGACCCTGGCCAAACCTGGTTCCCCTCCGTGGTAGACGAGACAGTGGCGGGTCCTAAGCTGCCTGAGGCACACTCCTCGCGCGCACCTTCTCTTTGCTGCCGGAAGGCCTCACATAAGAAGTCTGAGTTGACTCGTGACAGAAGAAGTCTGAGTTGACTCGTGTGAGGCCTGCTGCTCTCAGTTCCTTGCTGGGAGCTTCAGCAGGAGCGCCCTGGAGCTCGCCGGCAGAAGAATTGTGAGTCCCCCCGCCCCACCCCGGCCTCGAGCAAAAGTCCAGATTTCCCCCGTTAGGAACACCTCGGAGCGCCAGAGGGAGCGGAGGGGCATGCGTTAACGGAATGCTTCAACCGTGGAAGGTATTTCACGAGACACTGTGCACTCACGTTCGTTGTAACAACTGTCAAAGGGCCCTCACTGTATGCCTTCCAACTCCTCGGCTGTGTTGGAGCCCCAGGAAGTAAATGCGTTCGTTTGACTAAGCTCCGTGAATGTGCAACGGTGATGGCGAAGCGCTGCCCTGTTCGCTCGAAAGCTCTCGTTCGTGCGGCCTTCACACGGCCTCAAGGTACGCAGTTCTAAACAGCCTTACATTCCATGCTGGTGTGCCCAGGCCCCCACCCACCCGCAGGGAGGAATTTGGGCTCTTCTGAGAAACACCAGTGTGCGTCCCAAGTGAAACCGGGGCGTCTCCCCCAGGACGTCGCCGAACGGCAGTCGGATGCCAGAGGTGTACTTCCAGCCGGAAAAAGAGGGAAAAGGACAGCTTTCCCAGGGACAATTCTGGACCCTTGGGACCATCCAGAATCACCAAGGCCTCAACTTTGCACGGCCTGGGGAACGCTCTTCCGCCTGCCCAGCAATCCCCACGTCAAAACCTTTCTCGGCAGAGGCAGGCACTCTCTCCCTTGTACTAGATAGCTCGGCAGAGCCTTCCGAGAAACATGCTGCGTCATTCAGCTTCAACGTGGGACGCGGAGGGGAGAGGACGCTTTCTCCCCGTTTGCAGGCGCCTTGCGCTTGGCTTCACAGCTGCCTGGAACAGCACTAGCGGCCCGACGTCTCTGCACGGCAGGACTGTCGTTGTGGGCCGAGGCTGCGTGTTCTCCCAAAGCGAAAACCGTGCTGGCAATCCCTTTCTAGGAACTCCTCCCACGGCTCCCCAGGTTCGGCTCCGGCCGAACGAAAGGTGACCTCGGGCCTCAAGGTGAAGTTCCAGTGTTTCACGTCAGGGGACTTGGGTGTGCAGGGGTCTCCAATGAGGCCATACTCCACCACGGAGTGCCTTAACCCTGCGACGCCCCTGGGGACACACAGGGTAGGAGCCCATTCACCAGTTTCGCAGGATGACCTCTCTCCGTGCCGGAACGGCGGCCTCTGGCTTCTGAGGAACCTTAGCGTAAGCAGGCCCCTGGAGACAGCTCTTCGCTTTCATAGCTAGGGCAGGGTACTCCTCTCTGGGTTGCCCAGGTAGAGTGGCCCCGTCGTCAGAGAGACTGGCGAAAGCAGCGCTGGGCGGACTCCCTTTGCCAGTCAGTCGCACGGCCTCCTTGACTGAGAGAGAACTGCAGTGCCAAAAGACACCGCGCTGACGACTGGCTCCAGGAAGAGACTCGGGACAGCACTCTCACAGAAGCGAAAGCTAGGCTGTGGGCCCAGCCTGAGGAGCAGTACGTACGTTCGCCACACTGCTTTACACAGCTAGGCGTGAGCCGGAGAGCCTTGGTCACTGAGGCCTACCTGAGGTACTGCCATACTTACCCAGTAGATCCCACGCAGAGGTCCCTGTGCCCAAAAGGGCCTCCACGGAAGGGCCCTGTTCCTCCCGTTGTGTTTCCTTGAGGTAATCAGAAACCGCTGAGGATACCTGTAGGAGCTCAGGTATGAAGCTGGGCGACCCTGGCCAAACCTGGTTCCCCTCCGTGGTAGACGAGACAGTGGCGGGTCCTAAGCTGCCTGAGGCACACTCCTCGCGCGCACCTTCTCTTTGCTGCCGGAAGGCCTCACATAAGAAGTCTGAGTTGACTCGTGACAGAAGAAGTCTGAGTTGACTCGTGTGAGGCCTGCTGCTCTCAGTTCCTTGCTGGGAGCTTCAGCAGGAGCGCCCTGGAGCTCGCCGGCAGAAGAATTGTGAGTCCCCCCGCCCCACCCCGGCCTCGAGCAAAAGTCCAGATTTCCCCCGTTAGGAACACCTCGGAGCGCCAGAGGGAGCGGAGGGGCATGCGTTAACGGAATGCTTCAACCGTGGAAGGTATTTCACGAGACACTGTGCACTCACGTTCGTTGTAACAACTGTCAAAGGGCCCTCACTGTATGCCTTCCAACTCCTCGGCTGTGTTGGAGCCCCAGGAAGTAAATGCGTTCGTTTGACTAAGCTCCGTGAATGTGCAACGGTGATGGCGAAGCGCTGCCCTGTTCGCTCGAAAGCTCTCGTTCGTGCGGCCTTCACACGGCCTCAAGGTACGCAGTTCTAAACAGCCTTACATTCCATGCTGGTGTGCCCAGGCCCCCACCCACCCGCAGGGAGGAATTTGGGCTCTTCGGAGAAACACCAGTGTGCGTCCCAAGTGAAACCGGGGCGTCTCCCCCAGGACGTCGCCGAACGGCAGTCGGATGCCAGAGGTGTACTTCCAGCCGGAAAAAGAGGGAAAAGGACAGCTTTCCCAGGGACAATTCTGGACCCTTGGGACCATCCAGAATCACCAAGGCCTCAACTTTGCACGGCCTGGGGAACGCTCTTCCGCCTGCCCAGCAATCCCCACGTCAAAACCTTTCTCGGCAGAGGCAGGCACTCTCTCCCTTGTACTAGATAGCTCGGCAGAGCCTTCCGAGAAACATGCTGCGTCATTCAGCTTGAACGTGGGACGCGGAGGGGAGAGGACGCTTTCTCCCCGTTTGCAGGCGCCTTGCGCTTGGCTTCACAGCTGCCTGGAACAGCACTAGCGGCCCGACGTCTCTGCACGGCAGGACTGTCGTTGTGGGCCGAGGCTGCGTGTTCTCCCAAAGCGAAAACCGTGCTGGCAATCCCTTTCTAGGAACTCCTCCCACGGCTCCCCAGGTTCGGCTCCGGCCGAACGAAAGGTGACCTCGGGCCTCAAGGTGAAGTTCCAGTGTTTCACGTCAGGGGACTTGGGTGTGCAGGGGTCTCCAATGAGGCCATACTCCACCACGGAGTGCCTTAACCCTGCGACGCCCCTGGGGACACACAGGGTAGGAGCCCATTCACCAGTTTCGCAGGATGACCTCTCTCCGTGCCGGAACGGCGGCCTCTGGCTTCTGAGGAACCTTAGCGTAAGCAGGCCCCTGGAGACAGCTCTTCGCTTTCATAGCTAGGGCAGTGTACTCCTCTCTGGGTTGCCCAGGTAGAGTGGCCCAGTCGTCAGAGAGACTGGCGAAAGCAGCGCTGGGCGGACTCCCTTTGCCAGTCAGTCGCACGGCCTCCTTGACTGAGAGAGAACTGCAGTGCCAAAAGACACCGCGCTGACGACTGGCTCCAGGAAGAGACTCGGGACAGCACTCTCACAGAAGCGAAAGCTAGGCTGTGGGCCCAGCCTGAGGAGCAGTACGTACGTTCGCCACACTGCTTTACACAGCTAGGCGTGAGCCGGAGAGCCTTGGTCACTGAGGCCTACCTGAGGTACTGCCATACTTACCCAGTAGATCCCACGCAGAGGTCCCTGTGCCCAAAAGGGCCTCCACGGAAGGGCCCTGTTCCTCCCGTTGTGTTTCCTTGAGGTAATCAGAAACCGCTGAGGATACCTGTAGGAGCTCAGGTATGAAGCTGGGCGACCCTGGCCAAACCTGGTTCCCCTCCGTGGTAGACGAGACAGTGGCGGGTCCTAAGCTGCCTGAGGCACACTCCTCGCGCGCACCTTCTCTTTGCTGCCGGAAGGCCTCACATAAGAAGTCTGAGTTGACTCGTGACAGAAGAAGTCTGAGTTGACTCGTGTGAGGCCTGCTGCTCTCAGTTCCTTGCTGGGAGCTTCAGCAGGAGCGCCCTGGAGCTCGCCGGCAGAAGAATTGTGAGTCCCCCCGCCCCACCCCGGCCTCGAGCAAAAGTCCAGATTTCCCCCGTTAGGAACACCTCGGAGCGCCAGAGGGAGCGGAGGGGCATGCGTTAACGGAATGCTTCAACCGTGGAAGGTATTTCACGAGACACTGTGCACTCACGTTCGTTGTAACAACTGTCAAAGGGCCCTCACTGTATGCCTTCCAACTCCTCGGCTGTGTTGGAGCCCCAGGAAGTAAATGCGTTCGTTTGACTAAGCTCCGTGAATGTGCAACGGTGATGGCGAAGCGCTGCCCTGTTCGCTCGAAAGCTCTCGTTCGTGCGGCCTTCACACGGCCTCAAGGTACGCAGTTCTAAACAGCCTTACATTCCATGCTGGTGTGCCCAGGCCCCCACCCACCCGCAGGGAGGAATTTGGGCTCTTCTGAGAAACACCAGTGTGCGTCCCAAGTGAAACCGGGGCGTCTCCCCCAGGACGTCGCCGAACGGCAGTCGGATGCCAGAGGTGTACTTCCAGCCGGAAAAAGAGGGAAAAGGACAGCTTTCCCAGGGACAATTCTGGACCCTTGGGACCATCCAGAATCACCAAGGCCTCAACTTTGCACGGCCTGGGGAACGCTCTTCCGCCTGCCCAGCAATCCCCACGTCAAAACCTTTCTCGGCAGAGGCAGGCACTCTCTCCCTTGTACTAGATAGCTCGGCAGAGCCTTCCGAGAAACATGCTGCGTCATTCAGCTTCAACGTGGGACGCGGAGGGGAGAGGACGCTTTCTCCCCGTTTGCAGGCGCCTTGCGCTTGGCTTCACAGCTGCCTGGAACAGCACTAGCGGCCCGACGTCTCTGCACGGCAGGACTGTCGTTGTGGGCCGAGGCTGCGTGTTCTCCCAAAGCGAAAACCGTGCTGGCAATCCCTTTCTAGGAACTCCTCCCACGGCTCCCCAGGTTCGGCTCCGGCCGAACGAAAGGTGACCTCGGGCCTCAAGGTGAAGTTCCAGTGTTTCACGTCAGGGGACTTGGGTGTGCAGGGGTCTCCAATGAGGCCATACTCCACCACGGAGTGCCTTAACCCTGCGACGCCCCTGGGGACACACAGGGTAGGAGCCCATTCACCAGTTTCGCAGGATGACCTCTCTCCGTGCCGGAACGGCGGCCTCTGGCTTCTGAGGAACCTTAGCGTAAGCAGGCCCCTGGAGACAGCTCTTCGCTTTCATAGCTAGGGCAGTGTACTCCTCTCTGGGTTGCCCAGGTAGAGTGGCCCAGTCGTCAGAGAGACTGGCGAAAGCAGCGCTGGGCGGACTCCCTTTGCCAGTCAGTCGCACGGCCTCCTTGACTGAGAGAGAACTGCAGTGCCAAAAGACACCGCGCTGACGACTGGCTCCAGGAAGAGACTCGGGACAGCACTCTCACAGAAGCGAAAGCTAGGCTGTGGGCCCAGCCTGAGGAGCAGTACGTACGTTCGCCACACTGCTTTACACAGCTAGGCGTGAGCCGGAGAGCCTTGGTCACTGAGGCCTACCTGAGGTACTGCCATACTTACCCAGTAGATCCCACGCAGAGGTCCCTGTGCCCAAAAGGGCCTCCACGGAAGGGCCCTGTTCCTCCCGTTGTGTTTCCTTGAGGTAATCAGAAACCGCTGAGGATACCTGTAGGAGCTCAGGTATGAAGCTGGGCGACCCTGGCCAAACCTGGTTCCCCTCCGTGGTAGACGAGACAGTGGCGGGTCCTAAGCTGCCTGAGGCACACTCCTCGCGCGCACCTTCTCTTTGCTGCCGGAAGGCCTCACATAAGAAGTCTGAGTTGACTCGTGACAGAAGAAGTCTGAGTTGACTCGTGTGAGGCCTGCTGCTCTCAGTTCCTTGCTGGGAGCTTCAGCAGGAGCGCCCTGGAGCTCGCCGGCAGAAGAATTGTGAGTCCCCCCGCCCCACCCCGGCCTCGAGCAAAAGTCCAGATTTCCCCCGTTAGGAACACCTCGGAGCGCCAGAGGGAGCGGAGGGGCATGCGTTAACGGAATGCTTCAACCGTGGAAGGTATTTCACGAGACACTGTGCACTCACGTTCGTTGTAACAACTGTCAAAGGGCCCTCACTGTATGCCTTCCAACTCCTCGGCTGTGTTGGAGCCCCAGGAAGTAAATGCGTTCGTTTGACTAAGCTCCGTGAATGTGCAACGGTGATGGCGAAGCG
The DNA here is from genome assembly GCF_964374135.1 of Grampus griseus. NCBI lineage: Eukaryota > Metazoa > Chordata > Mammalia > Artiodactyla > Delphinidae > Grampus > Grampus griseus. Next base: position 617,126 of record NW_028133347.1, on the reverse strand, counting down.
CTGCCCTGTTCGCTCGAAAGCTCTCGTTCGTGCGGCCTTCACACGGCCTCAAGGTACGCAGTTCTAAACAGCCTTACATTCCATGCTGGTGTGCCCAGGCCCCCACCCACCCGCAGGGAGGAATTTGGGCTCTTCTGAGAAACACCAGTGTGCGTCCCAAGTGAAACCGGGCGTCTCCCCCAGGACGTCGCCGAACGGCAGTCGGATGCCAGAGGTGTACTTCCAGCCGGAAAAAGAGGGAAAAGGACAGCTTTCCCAGGGACAATTCTGGACCCTTGGGACCATCCAGAATCACCAAGGCCTCAACTTTGCACGGCCTGGGGAACGCTCTTCCGCCTGCCCAGCAATCCCCACGTCAAAACCTTTCTCGGCAGAGGCAGGCACTCTCTCCCTTGTACTAGATAGCTCGGCAGAGCCTTCCGAGAAACATGCTGCGTCATTCAGCTTCAACGTGGGACGCGGAGGGGAGAGGACGCTTTCTCCCCGTTTGCAGGCGCCTTGCGCTTGGCTTCACAGCTGCCTGGAACAGCACTAGCGGCCCGACGTCTCTGCACGGCAGGACTGTCGTTGTGGGCCGAGGCTGCGTGTTCTCCCAAAGCGAAAACCGTGCTGGCAATCCCTTTCTAGGAACTCCTCCCACGGCTCCCCAGGTTCGGCTCCGGCCGAACGAAAGGTGACCTCGGGCCTCAAGGTGAAGTTCCAGTGTTTCACGTCAGGGGACTTGGGTGTGCAGGGGTCTCCAATGAGGCCATACTCCACCACGGAGTGCCTTAACCCTGCGACGCCCCTGGGGACACACAGGGTAGGAGCCCATTCACCAGTTTCGCAGGATGACCTCTCTCCGTGCCGGAACGGCGGCCTCTGGCTTCTGAGGAACCTTAGCGTAAGCAGGCCCCTGGAGACAGCTCTTCGCTTTCATAGCTAGGGCAGTGTACTCCTCTCTGGGTTGCCCAGGTAGAGTGGCCCAGTCGTCAGAGAGACTGGCGAAAGCAGCGCTGGGCGGACTCCCTTTGCCAGTCAGTCGCACGGCCTCCTTGACTGAGAGAGAACTGCAGTGCCAAAAGACACCGCGCTGACGACTGGCTCCAGGAAGAGACTCGGGACAGCACTCTCACAGAAGCGAAAGCTAGGCTGTGGGCCCAGCCTGAGGAGCAGTACGTACGTTCGCCACACTGCTTTACACAGCTAGGCGTGAGCCGGAGAGCCTTGGTCACTGAGGCCTACCTGAGGTACTGCCATACTTACCCAGTAGATCCCACGCAGAGGTCCCTGTGCCCAAAAGGGCCTCCACGGAAGGGCCCTGTTCCTCCCGTTGTGTTTCCTTGAGGTAATCAGAAACCGCTGAGGATACCTGTAGGAGCTCAGGTATGAAGCTGGGCGACCCTGGCCAAACCTGGTTCCCCTCCGTGGTAGACGAGACAGTGGCGGGTCCTAAGCTGCCTGAGGCACACTCCTCGCGCGCACCTTCTCTTTGCTGCCGGAAGGCCTCACATAAGAAGTCTGAGTTGACTCGTGACAGAAGAAGTCTGAGTTGACTCGTGTGAGGCCTGCTGCTCTCAGTTCCTTGCTGGGAGCTTCAGCAGGAGCGCCCTGGAGCTCGCCGGCAGAAGAATTGTGAGTCCCCCCGCCCCACCCCGGCCTCGAGCAAAAGTCCAGATTTCCCCCGTTAGGAACACCTCGGAGCGCCAGAGGGAGCGGAGGGGCATGCGTTAACGGAATGCTTCAACCGTGGAAGGTATTTCACGAGACACTGTGCACTCACGTTCGTTGTAACAACTGTCAGAGGGCCCTCACTGTATGCCTTCCAACTCCTCGGCTGTGTTGGAGCCCCAGGAAGTAAATGCGTTCGTTTGACTAAGCTCCGTGAATGTGCAACGGTGATGGCGAAGCGCTGCCCTGTTCGCTCGAAAGCTCTCGTTCGTGCGGCCTTCACACGGCCTCAAGGTACGCAGTTCTAAACAGCCTTACGTTCCATGCTGGTGTGCCCAGGCCCCCACCCACCCGCAGGGAGGAATTTGGGCTCTTCTGAGAAACACCAGTGTGCGTCCCAAGTGAAACCGGGGCGTCTCCCCCAGGACGTCGCCGAACGGCAGTCGGATGCCAGAGGTGTACTTCCAGCCGGAAAAAGAGGGAAAAGGACAGCTTTCCCAGGGACAATTCTGGACCCTTGGGACCATCCAGAATCACCAAGGCCTCAACTTTGCACGGCCTGGGGAACGCTCTTCCGCCTGTCCAGCAATCCCCACGTCAAAACCTTTCTCGGCAGACGCAGGCACTCTCTCCCTTGTACTAGATAGCTCGGCAGAGCCTTCCGAGAAACATGCTGCGTCATTCAGCTTCAACGTGGGACGCGGAGGGGAGAGGACGCTTTCTCCCCGTTTGCAGGCGCCTTGCGCTTGGCTTCACAGCTGCCTGGAACAGCACTAGCGGCCCGACGTCTCTGCACGGCAGGACTGTCGTTGTGGGCCGAGGCTGCGTGTTCTCCCAAAGCGAAAACCGTGCTGGCAATCCCTTTCTAGGAACTCCTCCCACGGCTCCCCAGGTTCGGCTCCGGCCGAACGAAAGGTGACCTCGGGCCTCAAGGTGAAGTTCCAGTGTTTCACGTCAGGGGACTTGGGTGTGCAGGGGTCTCCAATGAGGCCATACTCCACCACGGAGTGCCTTAACCCTGCGACGCCCCTGGGGACACACAGGGTAGGAGCCCATTCACCAGTTTCGCAGGATGACCTCTCTCCGTGCCGGAACGGCGGCCTCTGGCTTCTGAGGAACCTTAGCGTAAGCAGGCCCCTGGAGACAGCTCTTCGCTTTCATAGCTAGGGCAGGGTACTCCTCTCTGGGTTGCCCAGGTAGAGTGGCCCAGTCGTCAGAGAGACTGGCGAAAGCAGCGCTGGGCGGACTCCCTTTGCCAGTCAGTCGCACGGCCTCCTTGACTGAGAGAGAACTGCAGTGCCAAAAGACACCGCGCTGACGACTGGCTCCAGGAAGAGACTCGGGACAGCACTCTCACAGAAGCGAAAGCTAGGCTGTGGGCCCAGCCTGAGGAGCAGTACGTACGTTCGCCACACTGCTTTACACAGCTAGGCGTGAGCCGGAGAGCCTTGGTCACTGAGGCCTACCTGAGGTACTGCCATACTTACCCAGTAGATCCCACGCAGAGGTCCCTGTGCCCAAAAGGGCCTCCACGGAAGGGCCCTGTTCCTCCCGTTGTGTTTCCTTGAGGTAATCAGAAACCGCTGAGGATACCTGTAGGAGCTCAGGTATGAAGCTGGGCGACCCTGGCCAAACCTGGTTCCCCTCCGTGGTAGACGAGACAGTGGCGGGTCCTAAGCTGCCTGAGGCACACTCCTCGCGCGCACCTTCTCTTTGCTGCCGGAAGGCCTCACATAAGAAGTCTGAGTTGACTCGTGACGGAAGAAGTCTGAGTTGACTCGTGTGAGGCCTGCTGCTCTCAGTTCCTTGCTGGGAGCTTCAGCAGGAGCGCCCTGGAGCTCGCCGGCAGAAGAATTGTGAGTCCCCCCGCCCCACCCCGGCCTCGAGCAAAAGTCCAGATTTCCCCCGTTAGGAACACCTCGGAGCGCCAGAGGGAGCGGAGGGGCATGCGTTAACGGAATGCTTCAACCGTGGAAGGTATTTCACGAGACACTGTGCACTCACGTTCGTTGTAACAACTGTCAAAGGGCCCTCACTGTATGCCTTCCAACTCCTCGGCTGTGTTGGAGCCCCAGGAAGTAAATGCGTTCGTTTGACTAAGCTCCGTGAATGTGCAACGGTGATGGCGAAGCGCTGCCCTGTTCGCTCGAAAGCTCTCGTTCGTGCGGCCTTCACACGGCCTCAAGGTACGCAGTTCTAAACAGCCTTACATTCCATGCTGGTGTGCCCAGGCCCCCACCCACCCGCGGGGAGGAATTTGGGCTCTTCTGAGAAACACCAGTGTGCGTCCCAAGTGAAACCGGGGCGTCTCCCCCAGGACGTCGCCGAACGGCAGTCGGATGCCAGAGGTGTACTTCCAGCCGGAAAAAGAGGGAAAAGGACAGCTTTCCCAGGGACAATTCTGGACCCTTGGGACCATCCAGAATCACCAAGGCCTCAACTTTGCACGGCCTGGGGAACGCTCTTCCGCCTGCCCAGCAATCCCCACGTCAAAACCTTTCTCGGCAGAGGCAGGCACTCTCTCCCTTGTACTAGATAGCTCGGCAGAGCCTTCCGAGAAACATGCTGCGTCATTCAGCTTCAACGTGGGACGCGGAGGGGAGAGGACGCTTTCTCCCCGTTTGCAGGCGCCTTGCGCTTGGCTTCACAGCTGCCTGGAACAGCACTAGCGGCCCGACGTCTCTGCACGGCAGGACTGTCGTTGTGGGCCGAGGCTGCGTGTTCTCCCAAAGCGAAAACCGTGCTGGCAATCCCTTTCTAGGAACTCCTCCCACGGCTCCCCAGGTTCGGCTCCGGCCGAACGAAAGGTGACCTCGGGCCTCAAGGTGAAGTTCCAGTGTTTCACGTCAGGGGACTTGGGTGTGCAGGGGTCTCCAATGAGGCCATACTCCACCACGGAGTGCCTTAACCCTGCGACGCCCCTGGGGACACACAGGGTAGGAGCCCATTCACCAGTTTCGCAGGATGACCTCTCTCCGTGCCGGAACGGCGGCCTCTGGCTTCTGAGGAACCTTAGCGTAAGCAGGCCCCTGGAGACAGCTCTTCGCTTTCATAGCTAGGGCAGTGTACTCCTCTCTGGGTTGCCCAGGTAGAGTGGCCCAGTCGTCAGAGAGACTGGCGAAAGCAGCGCTGGGCGGACTCCCTTTGCCAGTCAGTCGCACGGCCTCCTTGACTGAGAGAGAACTGCAGTGCCAAAAGACACCGCGCTGACGACTGGCTCCAGGAAGAGACTCGGGACAGCACTCTCACAGAAGCGAAAGCTAGGCTGTGGGCCCAGCCTGAGGAGCAGTACGTACGTTCGCCACACTGCTTTACACAGCTAGGCGTGAGCCGGAGAGCCTTGGTCACTGAGGCCTACCTGAGGTACTGCCATACTTACCCAGTAGATCCCACGCAGAGGTCCCTGTGCCCAAAAGGGCCTCCACGGAAGGGCCCTGTTCCTCCCGTTGTGTTTCCTTGAGGTAATCAGAAACCGCTGAGGATACCTGTAGGAGCTCAGGTATGAAGCTGGGCGACCCTGGCCAAACCTGGTTCCCCTCCGTGGTAGACGAGACAGTGGCGGGTCCTAAGCTGCCTGAGGCACACTCCTCGCGCGCACCTTCTCTTTGCTGCCGGAAGGCCTCACATAAGAAGTCTGAGTTGACTCGTGACAGAAGAAGTCTGAGTTGACTCGTGTGAGGCCTGCTGCTCTCAGTTCCTTGCTGGGAGCTTCAGCAGGAGCGCCCTGGAGCTCGCCGGCAGAAGAATTGTGAGTCCCCCCGCCCCACCCCGGCCTCGAGCAAAAGTCCAGATTTCCCCCGTTAGGAACACCTCGGAGCGCCAGAGGGAGCGGAGGGGCATGCGTTAACGGAATGCTTCAACCGTGGAAGGTATTTCACGAGACACTGTGCACTCACGTTCGTTGTAACAACTGTCAAAGGGCCCTCACTGTATGCCTTCCAACTCCTCGGCTGTGTTGGAGCCCCAGGAAGTAAATGCGTTCGTTTGACTAAGCTCCGTGAATGTGCAACGGTGATGGCGAAGCGCTGCCCTGTTCGCTCGAAAGCTCTCGTTCGTGCGGCCTTCACACGGCCTCAAGGTACGCAGTTCTAAACAGCCTTACATTCCATGCTGGTGTGCCCAGGCCCCCACCCACCCGCGGGGAGGAATTTGGGCTCTTCTGAGAAACACCAGTGTGCGTCCCAAGTGAAACCGGGGCGTCTCCCCCAGGACGTCGCCGAACGGCAGTCGGATGCCAGAGGTGTACTTCCAGCCGGAAAAAGAGGGAAAAGGACAGCTTTCCCAGGGACAATTCTGGACCCTTGGGACCATCCAGAATCACCAAGGCCTCAACTTTGCACGGCCTGGGGAACGCTCTTCCGCCTGCCCAGCAATCCCCACGTCAAAACCTTTCTCGGCAGAGGCAGGCACTCTCTCCCTTGTACTAGATAGCTCGGCAGAGCCTTCCGAGAAACATGCTGCGTCATTCAGCTTGAACGTGGGACGCGGAGGGGAGAGGACGCTTTCTCCCCGTTTGCAGGCGCCTTGCGCTTGGCTTCACAGCTGCCTGGAACAGCACTAGCGGCCCGACGTCTCTGCACGGCAGGACTGTCGTTGTGGGCCGAGGCTGCGTGTTCTCCCAAAGCGAAAACCGTGCTGGCAATCCCTTTCTAGGAACTCCTCCCACGGCTCCCCAGGTTCGGCTCCGGCCGAACGAAAGGTGACCTCGGGCCTCAAGGTGAAGTTCCAGTGTTTCACGTCAGGGGACTTGGGTGTGCAGGGGTCTCCAATGAGGCCATACTCCACCACGGAGTGCCTTAACCCTGCGACGCCCCTGGGGACACACAGGGTAGGAGCCCATTCACCAGTTTCGCAGGATGACCTCTCTCCGTGCCGGAACGGCGGCCTCTGGCTTCTGAGGAACCTTAGCGTAAGCAGGCCCCTGGAGACAGCTCTTCGCTTTCATAGCTAGGGCAGTGTACTCCTCTCTGGGTTGCCCAGGTAGAGTGGCCCAGTCGTCAGAGAGACTGGCGAAAGCAGCGCTGGGCGGACTCCCTTTGCCAGTCAGTCGCACGGCCTCCTTGACTGAGAGAGAACTGCAGTGCCAAAAGACACCGCGCTGACGACTGGCTCCAGGAAGAGACTCGGGACAGCACTCTCACAGAAGCGAAAGCTAGGCTGTGGGCCCAGCCTGAGGAGCAGTACGTACGTTCGCCACACTGCTTTACACAGCTAGGCGTGAGCCGGAGAGCCTTGGTCACTGAGGCCTACCTGAGGTACTGCCATACTTACCCAGTAGATCCCACGCAGAGGTCCCTGTGCCCAAAAGGGCCTCCACGGAAGGGCCCTGTTCCTCCCGTTGTGTTTCCTTGAGGTAATCAGAAACCGCTGAGGATACCTGTAGGAGCTCAGGTATGAAGCTGGGCGACCCTGGCCAAACCTGGTTCCCCTCCGTGGTAGACGAGACAGTGGCGGGTCCTAAGCTGCCTGAGGCACACTCCTCGCGCGCACCTTCTCTTTGCTGCCGGAAGGCCTCACATAAGAAGTCTGAGTTGACTCGTGACAGAAGAAGTCTGAGTTGACTCGTGTGAGGCCTGCTGCTCTCAGTTCCTTGCTGGGAGCTTCAGCAGGAGCGCCCTGGAGCTCGCCGGCAGAAGAATTGTGAGTCCCCCCGCCCCACCCCGGCCTCGAGCAAAAGTCCAGATTTCCCCCGTTAGGAACACCTCGGAGCGCCAGAGGGAGCGGAGGGGCATGCGTTAACGGAATGCTTCAACCGTGGAAGGTATTTCACGAGACACTGTGCACTCACGTTCGTTGTAACAACTGTCAAAGGGCCCTCACTGTATGCCTTCCAACTCCTCGGCTGTGTTGGAGCCCCAGGAAGTAAATGCGTTCGTTTGACTAAGCTCCGTGAATGTGCAACGGTGATGGCGAAGCGCTGCCCTGTTCGCTCGAAAGCTCTCGTTCGTGCGGCCTTCACACGGCCTCAAGGTACGCAGTTCTAAACAGCCTTACATTCCATGCTGGTGTGCCCAGGCCCCCACCCACCCGCGGGGAGGAATTTGGGCTCTTCTGAGAAACACCAGTGTGCGTCCCAAGTGAAACCGGGGCGTCTCCCCCAGGACGTCGCCGAACGGCAGTCGGATGCCAGAGGTGTACTTCCAGCCGGAAAAAGAGGGAAAAGGACAGCTTTCCCAGGGACAATTCTGGACCCTTGGGACCATCCAGAATCACCAAGGCCTCAACTTTGCACGGCCTGGGGAACGCTCTTCCGCCTGCCCAGCAATCCCCACGTCAAAACCTTTCTCGGCAGAGGCAGGCACTCTCTCCCTTGTACTAGATAGCTCGGCAGAGCCTTCCGAGAAACATGCTGCGTCATTCAGCTTCAACGTGGGACGCGGAGGGGAGAGGACGCTTTCTCCCCGTTTGCAGGCGCCTTGCGCTTGGCTTCACAGCTGCCTGGAACAGCACTAGCGGCCCGACGTCTCTGCACGGCAGGACTGTCGTTGTGGGCCGAGGCTGCGTGTTCTCCCAAAGCGAAAACCGTGCTGGCAATCCCTTTCTAGGAACTCCTCCCACGGCTCCCCAGGTTCGGCTCCGGCCGAACGAAAGGTGAGCTCGGGCCTCAAGGTGAAGTTCCAGTGTTTCACGTCAGGGGACTTGGGTGTGCAGGGGTCTCCAATGAGGCCATACTCCACCACGGAGTGCCTTAACCCTGCGACGCCCCTGGGGACACACAGGGTAGGAGCCCATTCACCAGTTTCGCAGGATGACCTCTCTCCGTGCCGGAACGGCGGCCTCTGGCTTCTGAGGAACCTTAGCGTAAGCAGGCCCCTGGAGACAGCTCTTCGCTTTCATAGCTAGGGCAGTGTACTCCTCTCTGGGTTGCCCAGGTAGAGTGGCCCAGTCGTCAGAGAGACTGGCGAAAGCAGCGCTGGGCGGACTCCCTTTGCCAGTCAGTCGCACGGCCTCCTTGACTGAGAGAGAACTGCAGTGCCAAAAGACACCGCGCTGACGACTGGCTCCAGGAAGAGACTCGGGACAGCACTCTCACAGAAGCGAAAGCTAGGCTGTGGGCCCAGCCTGAGGAGCAGTACGTACGTTCGCCACACTGCTTTACACAGCTAGGCGTGAGCCGGAGAGCCTTGGTCACTGAGGCCTACCTGAGGTACTGCCATACTTACCCAGTAGATCCCACGCAGAGGTCCCTGTGCCCAAAAGGGCCTCCACGGAAGGGCCCTGTTCCTCCCGTTGTGTTTCCTTGAGGTAATCAGAAACCGCTGAGGATACCTGTAGGAGCTCAGGTATGAAGCTGGGCGACCCTGGCCAAACCTGGTTCCCCTCCGTGGTAGACGAGACAGTGGCGGGTCCTAAGCTGCCTGAGGCACACTCCTCGCGCGCACCTTCTCTTTGCTGCCGGAAGGCCTCACATAAGAAGTCTGAGTTGACTCGTGACAGAAGAAGTCTGAGTTGACTCGTGTGAGGCCTGCTGCTCTCAGTTCCTTGCTGGGAGCTTCAGCAGGAGCGCCCTGGAGCTCGCCGGCAGAAGAATTGTGAGTCCCCCCGCCCCACCCCGGCCTCGAGCAAAAGTCCAGATTTCCCCCGTTAGGAACACCTCGGAGCGCCAGAGGGAGCGGAGGGGCATGCGTTAACGGAATGCTTCAACCGTGGAAGGTATTTCACGAGACACTGTGCACTCACGTTCGTTGTAACAACTGTCAAAGGGCCCTCACTGTATGCCTTCCAACTCCTCGGCTGTGTTGGAGCCCCAGGAAGTAAATGCGTTCGTTTGACTAAGCTCCGTGAATGTGCAACGGTGATGGCGAAGCGCTGCCCTGTTCGCTCGAAAGCTCTCGTTCGTGCGGCCTTCACACGGCCTCAAGGTACGCAGTTCTAAACAGCCTTACATTCCATGCTGGTGTGCCCAGGCCCCCACCCACCCGCAGGGAGGAATTTGGGCTCTTCTGAGAAACACCAGTGTGCGTCCCAAGTGAAACCGGGGCGTCTCCCCCAGGACGTCGCCGAACGGCAGTCGGATGCCAGAGGTGTACTTCCAGCCGGAAAAAGAGGGAAAAGGACAGCTTTCCCAGGGACAATTCTGGACCCTTGGGACCATCCAGAATCACCAAGGCCTCAACTTTGCACGGCCTGGGGAACGCTCTTCCGCCTGCCCAGCAATCCCCACGTCAAAACCTTTCTCGGCAGAGGCAGGCACTCTCTCCCTTGTACTAGATAGCTCGGCAGAGCCTTCCGAGAAACATGCTGCGTCATTCAGCTTCAACGTGGGACGCGGAGGGGAGAGGACGCTTTCTCCCCGTTTGCAGGCGCCTTGCGCTTGGCTTCACAGCTGCCTGGAACAGCACTAGCGGCCCGACGTCTCTGCACGGCAGGACTGTCGTTGTGGGCCGAGGCTGCGTGTTCTCCCAAAGCGAAAACCGTGCTGGCAATCCCTTTCTAGGAACTCCTCCCACGGCTCCCCAGGTTCGGCTCCGGCCGAACGAAAGGTGAGCTCGGGCCTCAAGGTGAAGTTCCAGTGTTTCACGTCAGGGGACTTGGGTGTGCAGGGGTCTCCAATGAGGCCATACTCCACCACGGAGTGCCTTAACCCTGCGACGCCCCTGGGGACACACAGGGTAGGAGCCCATTCACCAGTTTCGCAGGATGACCTCTCTCCGTGCCGGAACGGCGGCCTCTGGCTTCTGAGGAACCTTAGCGTAAGCAGGCCCCTGGAGACAGCTCTTCGCTTTCATAGCTAGGGCAGGGTACTCCTCTCTGGGTTGCCCAGGTAGAGTGGCCCAGTCGTCAGAGAGACTGGCGAAAGCAGCGCTGGGCGGACTCCCTTTGCCAGTCAGTCGCACGGCCTCCTTGACTGAGAGAGAACTGCAGTGCCAAAAGACACCGCGCTGACGACTGGCTCCAGGAAGAGACTCGGGACAGCACTCTCACAGAAGCGAAAGCTAGGCTGTGGGCCCAGCCTGAGGAGCAGTACGTACGTTCGCCACACTGCTTTACACAGCTAGGCGTGAGCCGGAGAGCCTTGGTCACTGAGGCCTACCTGAGGTACTGCCATACTTACCCAGTAGATCCCACGCAGAGGTCCCTGTGCCCAAAAGGGCCTCCACGGAAGGGCCCTGTTCCTCCCGTTGTGTTTCCTTGAGGTAATCAGAAACCGCTGAGGATACCTGTAGGAGCTCAGGTATGAAGCTGGGCGACCCTGGCCAAACCTGGTTCCCCTCCGTGGTAGACGAGACAGTGGCGGGTCCTAAGCTGCCTGAGGCACACTCCTCGCGCGCACCTTCTCTTTGCTGCCGGAAGGCCTCACATAAGAAGTCTGAGTTGACTCGTGACAGAAGAAGTCTGAGTTGACTCGTGTGAGGCCTGCTGCTCTCAGTTCCTTGCTGGGAGCTTCAGCAGGAGCGCCCTGGAGCTCGCCGGCAGAAGAATTGTGAGTCCCCCCGCCCCACCCCGGCCTCGAGCAAAAGTCCAGATTTCCCCCGTTAGGAACACCTCGGAGCGCCAGAGGGAGCGGAGGGGCATGCGTTAACGGAATGCTTCAACCGTGGAAGGTATTTCACGAGACACTGTGCACTCACGTTCGTTGTAACAACTGTCAAAGGGCCCTCACTGTATGCCTTCCAACTCCTCGGCTGTGTTGGAGCCCCAGGAAGTAAATGCGTTCGTTTGACTAAGCTCCGTGAATGTGCAACGGTGATGGCGAAGCGCTGCCCTGTTCGCTCGAAAGCTCTCGTTCGTGCGGCCTTCACACGGCCTCAAGGTACGCAGTTCTAAACAGCCTTACATTCCATGCTGGTGTGCCCAGGCCCCCACCCACCCGCAGGGAGGAATTTGGGCTCTTCGGAGAAACACCAGTGTGCGTCCCAAGTGAAACCGGGGCGTCTCCCCCAGGACGTCGCCGAACGGCAGTCGGATGCCAGAGGTGTACTTCCAGCCGGAAAAAGAGGGAAAAGGACAACTTTCCCAGGGACAATTCTGGACCCTTGGGACCATCCAGAATCACCAAGGCCTCAACTTTGCACGGCCTGGGGAACGCTCTTCCGCCTGCCCAGCAATCCCCACGTCAAAACCTTTCTCGGCAGAGGCAGGCACTCTCTCCCTTGTACTAGATAGCTCGGCAGAGCCTTCCGAGAAACATGCTGCGTCATTCAGCTTGAACGTGGGACGCGGAGGGGAGAGGACGCTTTCTCCCCGTTTGCAGGCGCCTTGCGCTTGGCTTCACAGCTGCCTGGAACAGCACTAGCGGCCCGACGTCTCTGCACGGCAGGACTGTCGTTGTGGGCCGAGGCTGCGTGTTCTCCCAAAGCGAAAACCGTGCTGGCAATCCCTTTCTAGGAACTCCTCCCACGGCTCCCCAGGTTCGGCTCCGGCCGAACGAAAGGTGACCTCGGGCCTCAAGGTGAAGTTCCAGTGTTTCACGTCAGGGGACTTGGGTGTGCAGGGGTCTCCAATGAGGCCATACTCCACCACGGAGTGCCTTAACCCTGCGACGCCCCTGGGGACACACAGGGTAGGAGCCCATTCACCAGTTTCGCAGGATGACCTCTCTCCGTGCCGGAACGGCGGCCTCTGGCTTCTGAGGAACCTTAGCGTAAGCAGGCCCCTGGAGACAGCTCTTCGCTTTCATAGCTAGGGCAGTGTACTCCTCTCTGGGTTGCCCAGGTAGAGTGGCCCAGTCGTCAGAGAGACTGGCGAAAGCAGCGCTGGGCGGACTCCCTTTGCCAGTCAGTCGCACGGCCTCCTTGACTGAGAGAGAACTGCAGTGCCAAAAGACACCGCGCTGACGACTGGCTCCAGGAAGAGACTCGGGACAGCACTCTCACAGAAGCGAAAGCTAGGCTGTGGGCCCAGCCTGAGGAGCAGTACGTACGTTCGCCACACTGCTTTACACAGCTAGGCGTGAGCCGGAGAGCCTTGGTCACTGAGGCCTACCTGAGGTACTGCCATACTTACCCAGTAGATCCCACGCAGAGGTCCCTGTGCCCAAAAGGGCCTCCACGGAAGGGCCCTGTTCCTCCCGTTGTGTTTCCTTGAGGTAATCAGAAACCGCTGAGGATACCTGTAGGAGCTCAGGTATGAAGCTGGGCGACCCTGGCCAAACCTGGTTCCCCTCCGTGGTAGACGAGACAGTGGCGGGTCCTAAGCTGCCTGAGGCACACTCCTCGCGCGCACCTTCTCTTTGCTGCCGGAAGGCCTCACATAAGAAGTCTGAGTTGACTCGTGACAGAAGAAGTCTGAGTTGACTCGTGTGAGGCCTGCTGCTCTCAGTTCCTTGCTGGGAGCTTCAGCAGGAGCGCCCTGGAGCTCGCCGGCAGAAGAATTGTGAGTCCCCCCGCCCCACCCCGGCCTCGAGCAAAAGTCCAGATTTCCCCCGTTAGGAACACCTCGGAGCGCCAGAGGGAGCGGAGGGGCATGCGTTAACGGAATGCTTCAACCGTGGAAGGTATTTCACGAGACACTGTGCACTCACGTTCGTTGTAACAACTGTCAAAGGGCCCTCACTGTATGCCTTCCAACTCCTCGGCTGTGTTGGAGCCCCAGGAAGTAAATGCGTTCGTTTGACTAAGCTCCGTGAATGTGCAACGGTGATGGCGAAGCGCTGCCCTGTTCGCTCGAAAGCTCTCGTTCGTGCGGCCTTCACACGGCCTCAAGGTACGCAGTTCTAAACAGCCTTACATTCCATGCTGGTGTGCCCAGGCCCCCACCCACCCGCAGGGAGGAATTTGGGCTCTTCTGAGAAACACCAGTGTGCGTCCCAAGTGAAACCGGGGCGTCTCCCCCAGGACGTCGCCGAACGGCAGTCGGATGCCAGAGGTGTACTTCCAGCCGGAAAAAGAGGGAAAAGGACAGCTTTCCCAGGGACAATTCTGGACCCTTGGGACCATCCAGAATCACCAAGGCCTCAACTTTGCACGGCCTGGGGAACGCTCTTCCGCCTGCCCAGCAATCCCCACGTCAAAACCTTTCTCGGCAGAGGCAGGCACTCTCTCCCTTGTACTAGATAGCTCGGCAGAGCCTTCCGAGAAACATGCTGCGTCATTCAGCTTGAACGTGGGACGCGGAGGGGAGAGGACGCTTTCTCCCCGTTTGCAGGCGCCTTGCGCTTGGCTTCACAGCTGCCTGGAACAGCACTAGCGGCCCGACGTCTCTGCACGGCAGGACTGTCGTTGTGGGCCGAGGCTGCATGTTCTCCCAAAGCGAAAACCGTGCTGGCAATCCCTTTCTAGGAACTCCTCCCACGGCTCCCCAGGTTCGGCTCCGGCCGAACGAAAGGTGACCTCGGGCCTCAAGGTGAAGTTCCAGTGTTTCACGTCAGGGGACTTGGGTGTGCAGGGGTCTCCAATGAGGCCATACTCCACCACGGAGTGCCTTAACCCTGCGACGCCCCTGGGGACACACAGGGTAGGAGCCCATTCACCAGTTTCGCAGGATGACCTCTCTCCGTGCCGGAACGGCGGCCTCTGGCTTCTGAGGAACCTTAGCGTAAGCAGGCCCCTGGAGACAGCTCTTCGCTTTCATAGCTAGGGCAGTGTACTCCTCTCTGGGTTGCCCAGGTAGAGTGGCCCAGTCGTCAGAGAGACTGGCGAAAGCAGCGCTGGGCGGACTCCCTTTGCCAGTCAGTCGCACGGCCTCCTTGACTGAGAGAGAACTGCAGTGCCAAAAGACACCGCGCTGACGACTGGCTCCAGGAAGAGACTCGGGACAGCACTCTCACAGAAGCGAAAGCTAGGCTGTGGGCCCAGCCTGAGGAGCAGTACGTACGTTCGCCACACTGCTTTACACAGCTAGGCGTGAGCCGGAGAGCCTTGGTCACTGAGGCCTACCTGAGGTACTGCCATACTTACCCAGTAGATCCCACGCAGAGGTCCCTGTGCCCAAAAGGGCCTCCACGGAAGGGCCCTGTTCCTCCCGTTGTGTTTCCTTGAGGTAATCAGAAACCGCTGAGGATACCTGTAGGAGCTCAGGTATGAAGCTGGGCGACCCTGGCCAAACCTGGTTCCCCTCCGTGGTAGACGAGACAGTGGCGGGTCCTAAGCTGCCTGAGGCACACTCCTCGCGCGCACCTTCTCTTTGCTGCCGGAAGGCCTCACATAAGAAGTCTGAGTTGACTCGTGACAGAAGAAGTCTGAGTTGACTCGTGTGAGGCCTGCTGCTCTCAGTTCCTTGCTGGGAGCTTCAGCAGGAGCGCCCTGGAGCTCGCCGGCAGAAGAATTGTGAGTCCCCCCGCCCCACCCCGGCCTCGAGCAAAAGTCCAGATTTCCCCCGTTAGGAACACCTCGGAGCGCCAGAGGGAGCGGAGGGGCATGCGTTAACGGAATGCTTCAACCGTGGAAGGTATTTCACGAGACACTGTGCACTCACGTTCGTTGTAACAACTGTCAAAGGGCCCTCACTGTATGCCTTCCAACTCCTCGGCTGTGTTGGAGCCCCAGGAAGTAAATGCGTTCGTTTGACTAAGCTCCGTGAATGTGCAACGGTGATGACGAAGCGCTGCCCTGTTCGCTCGAAAGCTCTCGTTCGTGCGGCCTTCACACGGCCTCAAGGTACGCAGTTCTAAACAGCCTTACGTTCCATGCTGGTGTGCCCAGGCCCCCACCCACCCGCAGGGAGGAATTTGGGCTCTTCTGAGAAACACCAGTGTGCGTCCCAAGTGAAACCGGGGCGTCTCCCCCAGGACGTCGCCGAACGGCAGTCGGATGCCAGAGGTGTACTTCCAGCCGGAAAAAGAGGGAAAAGGACAGCTTTCCCAGGGACAATTCTGGACCCTTGGGACCATCCAGAATCACCAAGGCCTCAACTTTGCACGGCCTGGGGAACGCTCTTCCGCCTGCCCAGCAATCCCCACGTCAAAACCTTTCTCGGCAGAGGCAGGCACTCTCTCCCTTGTACTAGATAGCTCGGCAGAGCCTTCCGAGAAACATGCTGCGTCATTCAGCTTCAACGTGGGACGCGGAGGGGAGAGGACGCTTTCTCCCCGTTTGCAGGCGCCTTGCGCTTGGCTTCACAGCTGCCTGGAACAGCACTAGCGGCCCGACGTCTCTGCACGGCAGGACTGTCGTTGTGGGCCGAGGCTGCGTGTTCTCCCAAAGCGAAAACCGTGCTGGCAATCCCTTTCTAGGAACTCCTCCCACGGCTCCCCAGGTTCGGCTCCGGCCGAACGAAAGGTGACCTCGGGCCTCAAGGTGAAGTTCCAGTGTTTCACGTCAGGGGACTTGGGTGTGCAGGGGTCTCCAATGAGGCCATACTCCACCACGGAGTGCCTTAACCCTGCGACGCCCCTGGGGACACACAGGGTAGGAGCCCATTCACCAGTTTCGCAGGATGACCTCTCTCCGTGCCGGAACGGCGGCCTCTGGCTTCTGAGGAACCTTAGCGTAAGCAGGCCCCTGGAGACAGCTCTTCGCTTTCATAGCTAGGGCAGTGTACTCCTCTCTGGGTTGCCCAGGTAGAGTGGCCCAGTCGTCAGAGAGACTGGCGAAAGCAGCGCTGGGCGGACTCCCTTTGCCAGTCAGTCGCACGGCCTCCTTGACTGAGAGAGAACTGCAGTGCCAAAAGACACCGCGCTGACGACTGGCTCCAGGAAGAGACTCGGGACAGCACTCTCACAGAAGCGAAAGCTGGGCTGTGGGCCCAGCCTGAGGAGCAGTACGTACGTTCGCCACACTGCTTTACACAGCTAGGCGTGAGCCGGAGAGCCTTGGTCACTGAGGCCTACCTGAGGTACTGCCATACTTACCCAGTAGATCCCACGCAGAGGTCCCTGTGCCCAAAAGGGCCTCCACGGAAGGGCCCTGTTCCTCCCGTTGTGTTTCCTTGAGGTAATCAGAAACCGCTGAGGATACCTGTAGGAGCTCAGGTATGAAGCTGGGCGACCCTGGCCAAACCTGGTTCCCCTCCGTGGTAGACGAGACAGTGGCGGGTCCTAAGCTGCCTGAGGCACACTCCTCGCGCGCACCTTCTCTTTGCTGCCGGAAGGCCTCACATAAGAAGTCTGAGTTGACTCGTGACAGAAGAAGTCTGAGTTGACTCGTGTGAGGCCTGCTGCTCTCAGTTCCTTGCTGGGAGCTTCAGCAGGAGCGCCCTGGAGCTCGCCGGCAGAAGAATTGTGAGTCCCCCCGCCCCACCCCGGCCTCGAGCAAAAGTCCAGATTTCCCCCGTTAGGAACACCTCGGAGCGCCAGAGGGAGCGGAGGGGCATGCGTTAACGGAATGCTTCAACCGTGGAAGGTATTTCACGAGACACTGTGCACTCACGTTCGTTGTAACAACTGTCAGAGGGCCCTCACTGTATGCCTTCCAACTCCTCGGCTGTGTTGGAGCCCCAGGAAGTAAATGCGTTCGTTTGACTAAGCTCCGTGAATGTGCAACGGTGATGGCGAAGCGCTGCCCTGTTCGCTCGAAAGCTCTCGTTCGTGCGGCCTTCACACGGCCTCAAGGTACGCAGTTCTAAACAGCCTTACGTTCCATGCTGGTGTGCCCAGG